>NW_028170860.1:172499-212775 GCF_963971535.1 Notolepis coatsorum | reverse complement strand
ATACTGCCTGCCGGAAGAGGCCGGAATCTAACCGGGGACCTTCCGATTAACAGCGTCACTATGACAACGCGCCAGGTCCGCTGCGTGTTTTGTTTTTAGATTTCTTTTAGTTTTTATTTCTTTTTGCAGTGAAAGCTTGGGGGCCAGCTTAGAAACAGACGCATAATTGTCTAATATGAGATTGCTTTGTTCCTCTATTGTGTGTGTGTGTGCGTGTGTGTGTGTGTGTGTGTGTGTGATTGTGTTTTTGTGTTCAACTATTGTGCCACCTGACACTGTACCTACTGTTTCTAAGATGCAGGAAGTTACAGCAAATGGCTTTTTTCTTTATTGCAATTACGCTTGCCTCCCTGACGGGGGACACAGCCCCCCTTGGACCACCCACTAGTTGCGACTCAGCATCAAATCCTGAGAAAAGTCCTGAAGTCGCAACAATATTTTCTATCGGCGTGCTGCATATGGCGTTGTTTACTACAGCACTACAGTTGTGCAGCACAGCAGCACCTGTTGTCTCCCTAAATGCTTGAGCACCTCTTCATCTACAAAACACTGCCGCTCAGAACACATTTTTCACAACTTGCGCGCCAGCTGTTTCTGGAGGAAGAGGGTCATTTCTAAATCACTCCCATTTCTCCATGAATTATTAGACGAACGTGTCACTACACCCCTCCCCCCGCCAAATATTCAACCTTCCTGGTATAGTTTTCAGAGGAGTCAGCCGAGGGCGCAGAATGTTCCTCCCTCGCTGACGTACTCGCACACAGGCCAGGGACGCGGACGACGCACCCCACGGAGGAGAGACATGGGAGAGCAAATTGCATTATTTATCTTCCGACGAACGACTTCACAGTCGTATACCCCCCCCCCCCCCCCCCCCCTGGTCTGTCCCACCAGGGGCCTCTCCACGTATTTTAGGATACGGGAAGAACCTGTGTTTGGGTTTGTTTCTCTTTCCAGCTGCGGGGCAGGTGTTACAGGGAGGTGTTACAGGGAGGTGTTACAGGGTGGTGTTACAGGGTGGGGCAGGTGTTACAGGGAGGTGTTACAGGCAGGTGTTACAGGCAGGTGTTACAGGCAGGTGTTACAGGCAGGTGTTACAGGGAGGTGTTACAGGGTGGTGTAACAGGTGTTACAGGCAGGTGTTACAGGCAGGTGTTACAGGCAGGTGTTACAGGGAGGTGTTACAGGGTGGTGTAACAGGTGTTACAGGCAGGTGTTACAGGCAGGTGTTACAGGCAGGTGTTACAGGCAGGTGTTACAGGCAGGTGTTACAGGGAGGTGTAACAGGTGTTACAGGCATGTGTTACAGGCAGGTGTTACAGGGAGGTGTTACAGGGAGGTGTTACAGGCAGATGTTACAGGCAGGTGTTACATGCAGGTGTTACATGGAGGTGTTACAGGCAGATGTTACAGACATGTGTTACAGGCATGTGTTACAGGCAGATGTTACATGCAGGTGTTACAGGGAGGTGTTACAGGCAGATGTTACAGACATGTGTTACAGGCAGGTGTTACAGGCAGGTGCTACAGGGAGGTGTTACAGGGAGGTGTTACAGGGAGGTGTAACAGGGAGGTGTTACAGGGAGGTGTTACAGGGAGGTGTTACATGCATGTGTTACAGACAGGTGTTACAGGGAGGTGTTACATGGAGGTGTTACAGGGAGGTGTTACAGGCAGGTGTTACATGCATGTGTTACAGACAGGTGTTACAGGGAGGTGTTACAGGCAGGTGTTACAGGGTGGGGCAGGTGTTACAGGGAGGTGTTACAGGGAGGTGTTACAGGCAGGTGTTACAGGGAGGTGTTACAGGGAGGTGTTACAGGCAGGTGTTACAAGGTGGGGCAGGTGTTACAGGGAGGTGTTACAGGCAGGTGTTACAGGGTGGGGCAGGTGTTACAGGGAGGTGTTACAGGCAGGTGTTACAGGCAGGTGTTACAGGGAGGTGTTACAGGTGTTACAGGTGTTACAGGCAGGTGTTACAGGGAGGTGTTACAGGTGTTACAGGTGTTACAGGGAGGTGTTACAGGGAGGTGTTAAAGGTGTTACAGGTGTTACAGGGAGGTGTTAAAGGTGTTACAGGTGTTACAGGCAGGTGTTACAGGCAGGTGTTACAGGGAGGTGTTAAAGGTGTTACAGGTGTTACAGGCAGGTGTTACAGGCAGGTGTTACAGGCAGGTGTTACAGACAGGTGTTACAGGCAGGTGTTACAGGCAGGTGTTACAGGCTGGTGTTACAGGGAGGTCCAGGGTGACGCTCGACAAAAGCAGATATTTACTCATAAGCACCGTGTTTTTTACTCATAAGCACCACTACACCCACCAGAGCTCCATGGGAACCCTGATTAAACGTATACGCCTGTACGCCCCGCCCACACATACAGTCCACACACACACACACACACACACACACACACACACACACACACACACACACACACACACACACACACACACACACACACACACACACACACACATAATATACAGATGGTTGTGTGTGCACAAACGTACATGTGCAAATGCACACACACACATACACACACACACACACACACGCACACACACACACACACACACACACACACACACACACACACACACACACACACACACACACACACACACACACACACACACACACAGGCATGCATGCGTACATATATCCAGCCAACACAGCATTCCTCCACCGTTCCACTGGAGGACTATGTAACAGTTACGATGATAAATAATGATAATACTGAAGTAGGCAGCTCAAGTGATGTGGCGCAGGGAGTAACTGGCTGAAATGGATGTATCTGGCATGACTCAACATAGCAGGGGGGTGGAATACATAACATAGTGGATGACTGTTGGTGGGCAATATATTAAATACAGTACGGTAGCAATCTAGTAGTGGTAGTCGTACAGTAGTAGTAATGGTAGTAGTAGTCCTTAATTGATCCCCTTGGGGAAATTCGGGAAAAGCAGATCTGGCTCGAAGGTATATCTTATCGTATCTTAGTAGTAATTAGGGGTGGGAATCACCAGAGGCCTCACGATACGATACTATCACGTTACTTGAGTCACGATACGATAGTATTGCGATACTAAATATATTGGGATATGCTGAGTATTGCGATATTAATATTACGATATATTGCGATTTATTACCTTTTTTCAACTGCAAAGTACAACCTTGTCAACATGTTTTATCTAATAAAATAAAGTTCAGTCTGTTCATCTCACTTCAATAATTTTTATTGCAGAACATGGTATTTTCTCAAGCAGACAGATGTAAACACTGTAATCTGTGTTGCATGTACCTGACAAACTGAACTGTTTGTATTACAGTTATATTGCACACGTGTGTGCGTGGGTGGACTACTGTACTATTACAGGTATTGAAATTAACAATGCAACTTCCTTATAAAAAATGTATATAAAAAAATGTATATCGATACTTGGCGTCCCTGTATCGATACAGTATCACCACGCAAAGTATTGCGATACTACTATGTATCGATATTTTCCCCCACCACTAGTAGTAATAGTGTAGTGATAGTGATATAGTAATAGTGTTGTTGTGATAGTGATATAGTAATAGTGTAGTGTTAGTCAAGTGATATAGTAATAGTGTAGTGTTAGTCAAGTGATATAGTAATAGTGTAGTGTTAGTCAAGTGATATAGTAATAGTGTATTGTTAGTCAAGTGATATAGTGATAGTGTAGTGTTAGTCAAGTGATATAGTAATAGCTTAGTGTTAGTCAAGTGATATAGTGATAGTGTAGTGTTAGTCAAGTGATATAGTAATAGTGTAGTGTTAGTCAAGTGATATAGTAATAGTGTAGTGATAGTCAAGTGATATAGTAATAGTGTAGTGTTAGTCAAGTGATATAGTAATAGTGTAGCGATAGTCAAGTGATATAGTAATAGTGTAGTGATAGTGATATAGTAATAGTGTAGCTATAGTGATATAGTAATAGTGTAGTGTTAGTTAAGTGATTTAGTAACTGTTACGTTCTGGACACCGACTGAGGTCGGTGACCACCCACATTCCTGGGATATGTCACTGGGCTTGTCACCTGTCCTTTCCCTGTCAATTAGTGCAGTCACTTAGGGGTGGTTCCTGATTGGCTGTCACGGGGGTGTGTGTGGAATGTTTGGTATTTGGTGTCTATGTAACCTACCTGTCTTCTGCTTGTTCATTGTCAGGTCTTCACTAATTGCGTTCAGGGATAACGCGGACGGTTCAACTCTGGACCTCCAATAAGCTCCTATTTACCTTATTCCTGCCTGTGCTACTTAGCACTTGTCGCTCAAAGAATTTACTCTGTGTTCTTACTATTAAAGTCGAACCTGTTCAAGAGTAAACACTCTCCGTCTCTGTGATTGCCTTCACCCATTGGAATTCACCTACCTGCATTCTTGACAGAAGACCTGACCATCAGAATTCCATGGAGGCCATCATGGAGATGCTCCAGGCGCAGGGAGCGGCCCAGACACGGATGGAGGAACATCAACAGCTGGTCAGCGGCGAGTTAGTCCGACTCAACGGGATCGTCGGCTCATCCCAAGCGGTGGCGCAGTCGGCGTTGGCCACAGCCCGACAAGCCCAAGAAGGAGTGGCTGGAGTTCAGTCGGCGACGGGAGAAGCAGCGGTCCACGCAGAGGAGAGTCGGGGGGTGTTCGGGGTCCAGGAACGGTCCCACGAGCCACGACTGCAGGCGCCCGCTCGCTATGATGGATCACCGGATGGTTGTCGGGAATTCATCACCCAGTGTCTACTTGTTTTCCGGCTGCAACCACGATCATTTCCATCGGAGACAGCGCAGGTAGCGTATATTATCACACTGCTCACCGGTCAAGCTCTCTCCTGGGCTACGGCGGAATTAGAGGCGGGAGCGATAATCTGCGACAGTCTGGACGCCTTTACCCGGGAGTTGAGAAGAGTATTCGATACTTCCCGGGTACTCTCGATCTTCGAGGCTGGCGGTCGTCTTCTCGACTGCCGGCAGGGCCTCCGCACGGTCGCAGCTTACGCTATCAATTTTCGGATCTTGGCTCGGGAGACAGCTTGGGCGGAGAACGTCTGCGTGGTTCTGTTCGTCAGGGGACTCTCAGCGTGGATGCGAGATGCGCTCTCCGCGCGTGAGATCCCCGAGCAGCTGGAAGTGCTGATCAACACCACCATCAAGATGGACAATCGGCACCAGGAGAGGGAGAAGGAGCGTGTCAACAACACCCAGGTATGTTTTCCTTCTCCTGGTGTTGATACTTCCATGCATTATACGAGTGGGCCACTGGGTGATGAATCCATGCAGCTTGGAGCGCTGTCGCTCTCGGACGACGAGAGGCAGCGCTTCATCAAAGAGCGACGCTGCTTCCGGTGCGGTCGCACCGGTCACCGCTTCGGCAGCTGTCGGGTCCAGGCTGTATCGGCTCGGCGCCAGTCGGGAATAGAAGGTGCGCCGTCAGGCTTCGAGAAAGCGCCAGCAGGTGGGCTCATTCCTGCCAAACCCACTGATTCACGTAAATTTTTTGAGGTGGCGATCAACTGTGGGGGTGACATTAGGGGAACTAAGGCTCTCATTGACTCAGGGGCGGCGGGCAATTTTATTCACGTGGGATTGGTGAAGGAGTGGGGAACCCCAGTGGAGGATTTAGGGGTTCCCTTACCGGTTTACGCCCTGGACGGTCGGCCCCTGGGCAGTGGGAGCGTCACCCAGCGCACGGTTCCATTACACATCCGGGTGGCGGGTGGGGAGTGGGAATGGGTTACATTTTTTGTCATCTTTTCCCCCTATTCTGTCATGGTGTTTGGTCATCCCTGGTTGTCGTCATGTGTTCATATCATTAATTGGAGCACGGGCGAACTCTCAACGGCGGCCGACGTCAAGTCGATCGTCAGCGGGAGTTTGCCCAAACCCTTGTCTTCCCCCCCCTCTTCCCTTTTGTCTCCTCCCTCTTTCTCCAGGATAGTGTGGGAGCGTGGCAGATTCTGATCTACCCTCTAATCCCGATTTGATAGGGGTGCCTGAGATCTATTGGGACCTGGCGGACGTTTTTAGCAAGACGCGTGCTAAAGCACTTCCGCCTCATAGATCATACGACTGTCCCATTAATCTTCTACCCGGTACCTCCCCGCCTCGCGGGCGAATGTTCTCTCTCTCACGCCCCGAAACCTTGGCCATGAACACCTACATAGAGGAGGCATTGCTTGCGGGGCACATACGCCCGTCCACTTCCCCTGCCGGCGCTGGCTTCTTCTTTGTTGATAAGAAAGATGGGGATCAGCGCCCATGCATTGATTATAGGGGATTGAATGACGTTTCCATCAAGAACCGATATCCTTTACCTCTCATGGACACGGCCTTTGAGTGCTTACAGGGGGCACAGGTCTTTTCTAAACTTGACTTATGTAATGCATACAATCTGGTCAGGATTAGAAGGGATTACTATTTCAGTGGGATACCCAAATGAACTGTTATAAGATGGCAGATGGCAGCTCCATGTTTTTAAGCTGTGAGTTGTGAGATTTTATGTATTTTAAATGTGTTTTTTATGGCTTTTTTTTACTACACCTGCTTGACATTGCCTTCATTCAGATACTGGCTGGACATAATCTGAAAATCTGCTTGGATTAGCTGCTTTCTGTCCGGTTTGCTGACATGCTTTCCCTGAGCTGAGGCCTACTCCATCTGCTCTACAAACTGTAGCCTCCATCTGCCCTGCTTTGTGGGCTACGGCCTACTAGCCTTCCAACTAGCCTCCACCAGCCCTACAGCAGCTGCTTGGATTACCTGCTTTCTGTCCTGTTTGCTGACATACCTTCTGTGAGCTGAGGCATACTACATCTGCTCTACAAGCTGTAGCCTCCATCTGCCCTGCTTTGTGGGCTGAGGCCTACTAGCCTCCTTGCTGGCCTCCACCAGCCCTGCAGCAGCTAGCCTCCACCAGCTCTGCAGCAGCTAGCCTCCACCAGCCCTGCAGCAGGTAGCTCCTCCAGCAGCTAACCTCCTCCAGCCCTGCAAACTTGTTGTTGTTGTTACTGAGGAGACTACTTGTTTTGCTTCTAGCGTTTTTGGAACAGAACTACAACAGAACTACACGTTTTTGGAACAGAACTACACAAACATTCTGTGCAAGGCCTCTATTCAGTGATGAGCGTTGCAGTGTTTGGTAGCAATTAGTAGTTTTTATTAGATTTTTACAATCCTATTGGATTTTTTACAACTTTCAACACCCATTTTAATAACTAACTTTTTTTTTTTTCTTCTGATCTTGGGGCTCTTAATTTTTTTTTTTTTTTTTTAAACATTGTATTACGAAAATCCCATGATGTGGCTACCTCCCCTGCTACTCTACCTGGTGCTGGGGATCTCCGGGACCGGTGTCGCTCCCGACGCTGAACACCCACAAGACACACCTGCGTTTGATGTGTGGCCTACCCCAGGCACCATGGCTTCCCCGGATTCAGAAAGAGTTTTTGCCAAGATGACAACCCCGCTGCTCGCGGAGGACCTTCTCTCATGGACGTCTCATCTACCCGGGGTTCTGCCACGAGGAATACGTTGTCTATGGGCCCAGGGAAATGGGAGACTTTCCCCCTATGCAGCGCGCACTTGCGACGGCAAGCCGACCAGCCCAGCGAGGAAGACCTGGCTCCTAATTCTCCTACTCCTGATGTCGGGTAACGTGAAACCGAATCCAGGCCCAGAACTGTGTCAGCTGCAAACGCCAGAGGAGTTTAGAACGAAAGACGGATTACGTCTTTTTCACCTTAATGTTCGCAGCATGATTAATAAGATGGACTCCATCAGAATATGGGCCGATTCGACTGACTCTGATATCATTATCCTTTCTGAGACGTGGCTCAAAAAGTCGATTACAAATGATATGATAAATATAAAAGATTACAATGTCTTTAGAACAGACCGTGTGGGAAAAGGGGGCGGGGTTGCAATTTATGTTAAAAACCATTTAGACTGCACCTGCATCGAATCCCTAACAAAACCGAAATGCTTTGAACTCTCTGTAATTAAACTATCGCTCCCAAATGGTTCAGACATTATAGTGGTCGGATGCTACCGCCCGCCCGCTGCCACAAGCGAAGCCACGAACATACTCTCCAATCTTCTCCATAACTGGACTAAATCCGAGATGGTTCTACTCGGAGACCTAAACTGGGACTGGCAAACGGATTTACAAAACTCTTTCAAGGACACTTGTGACTCTCTCTGCTTGGTGCAACTAGTTAACTCGCCAACTCGGTTAAACCAAAAAGATTTAGAGAAGTCCACTTTGATTGATGTTATTCTTACAAACGCACCTCACCGTTTCTCCGCAGTAGGCACGTTTTGTAATGATATAAGCGACCACTGCGCAATTGCTTGTGTGAGAACCTGTAAGGTCCCTAAAGGAAAGCCACGTTTCATTCATAAGAGACGATTCAAACATTTCGATGAGCAAGCGTTTCTACATGATGTTTTTAATAGTGATTTACACATTGTTTCACTTATGACCGATGTTGAGTTAGCATGGAATTATTTTAAATCCACCTTCTTGGCTATATGTGACAAGCATGCTCCTTTTAGGACATCTAGGATAAGCGGTAAAGATAACCCCTGGTTTAATGATTCTATGTCCTCTCTCATTCGACAGAGAGACACTGCCTGGGCTAAAGCAAAGAAATCGAATATTCCATTAGATTGGAATCTGTATAGGACACTAAGAAACAAATGCACTAAGCTGATTAAAAACTCTAAATGTGCCTACTATCTTAATGCAATTCATGACAATTTGAATAACCCTGCAAAGTTTTGGAAACTTGTTAAATCCTCCTCAGGTTCTATCACTCCAAACAGCCTTCCTGATCTCTTAAGGGTAAATCAGAGTGAAATCAAGGGCAAAATGGATATTGCAGACAGCTTTAATAATCATTTTATTTCTGCTGGCTCAATCTTTGATTCTAGCAACTCAGGGATGATCGCTGCAGAAGGAGAGCCAGGTCCTCCGCCACTTGACCCTGATCAACTGTTCACCTTTGCCCCCATCTTGACTTCTCAGGTTCACAAAGCTTTAATGAGCCTAGATGTAAAGAAATCTTCAGGCCCAGACAAGATAGAGCCGTTCTTCTTCAAAGTTGCTGCAGGTCTGATTGCAGAACCCATAACCTCTATTTTGAATCTCAGTCTTTGTGCTGGTGAATTACCTAGCTCATGGAAGTCGGCCATGGTTCTCCCCTTGTTAAAGGGCGGAGACCCCTCTGACCTAAATAATTATCGCCCTATTTCCAGACTGTCTGTAATGGCCAAAGTCTTTGAATCTCTTGTAAACGAACAACTGAAAAAGTTTCTAACTGACCATAATATTCTTAACGAGTCTCAGTCAGGCTTCAGATCAGGCCATAGTACTACTTCAGCAACTATGCTAGTCTCAAATGACATAATTGAAGCACTGGACAAGAAAAAACACTGTGCAGCATTGTTTGTTGATCTGTCTAAAGCTTTTGATTCTGTGGATCATGCATTGCTACTGCAAAGGCTTGGCTGCATAGGTCTTGGTAAAATGGCTTTGAGCTGGTTTAAAAACTATCTATCTGAAAGAACTCAGTGTGTTTCAGTAGAAGATTATACCTCAGCTGCTCTTACTGTAAACAAAGGTGTTCCACAAGGTTCTATTTTGGCCCCTGTCTTATTTTCCATCTTTATAAATGAACTAGGAAATGGGATAAACCCAGCACGTTTTCATTTATACGCCGATGATACAGTTGTTTACACAGTGGCTTCCTCTTTAACTCAGGCCATAGAGCTTCTACAGGATGCTTTTAATACACTACAACACTCCTTGCTAAGGCTAAGACTGGTCCTTAATGCAAAAAAGACCAAGTACATGACCTTCTCTCGCTCTCGAGCTAATACAGCTGTCCCCCCGATTCTGACACTGGAAGGGACATGCCTTGACAAAGTAGCATCCTATAAATATCTGGGCATATGGATTGATGAAAAGATGGCCTTTGATGTTCATATTGGGAACCTACTGAGAAAACTTAGACCTAAACTGGGCTTTTTCTTCCGGTTAAAGAAATGTTTCCCGTCTGAAGCCAGGAAGAGAATTGTGCAGAGTTCCTTTCTGCCTGTATTAGACTATGGCGATGTAATCTATATGCATGCTCCTTCCTCCCTGCTTAAAAAGCTGGATTCTGCGTACCATACTGCCATACGTTTTGTAACAGGTGCAGGCTCTCGCACCCACCACTGCACTTTGTATCAGTCATTAGGATGGTCCTCTCTGTACCAAAGAAGACAATCACACATGTTGATTTTTATCCTTAAGTCATTGCTAGGTAAGCTGCCCTTATATATCTCCAGACTTCTGTCCTTTTATACTTGCTTTTTTAATACCAGACGAGCAGCAAATGGGATGCTGTTAAATGTTCCTTTGATGCAGTCAGAGCTTGGTAAAGCTGCATTCTCCCACTATGCTCCCTTTTTATGGAATACGCTGCAAGTGAAACTTTGTCTACAGGCACTTCCTACTGTGAATGCTTTTAAAGGTATGCTACGATTAGCCCTTTATGAAACATGTAACTGTTTTACCTGATGCTATTGTTGATGTGATTATGCTCCTTGCCACTGCACAAATGACCCTCTGTATTTATATTTGAATTGTATGTTTTTTGTTTAATGCCCTGTTTTATGTTGAAACTTGTTGTGTGCTGTGTTGGTCAGGACTCCCTGGAAGAAGAGATCTTGTATCTCAATGGGACATTCCTGGATAAATAAAGGATAAAAAAAAAAAAAAAAAAAAAAAAGAGAGGGAAACGAGTGGAAGACTGCATTTAACACACCCAATGGGCACTATGAGTATTTGGTCATGCCCTTTGGTTTGGCTAATGCTCCGGCAGTCTTCCAAGCCCTGGTTAACGACGTGCTGCGAGACTTGATTGGGGTGTCGGTGTTTGTCTACTTAGATGATATCCTGATTTTTTCTCGCGATATGGTGCAACACCAAATGCACGTTCGGGAGGTGCTAGACCGTCTCCTCAAGCATCAACTATTTGTTAAGGCTGAGAAGTGTGTGTTTCACACGGACACCGTGTCCTTCCTGGGCTTTGTGTTGACGAAGGGCGATCTGCGCATGGATCCAGCCAAGGTGAGTGCAGTTTTGGACTGGCCACGGCCTTCGTCGCTCAAGGGGTTACAACGGTTTTTGGGCTTTGCACATTTTTACAGGCGCTTTATTCGCAACTTTAGCGCCTTAGCCAATCCATTAACAGCTCTCACTAAGGCCTCTCTCCCTGGCTTTGAATGGTCGCCTAGGGCTGAGTCGGCCTTCTGCGATCTTAAACGTCGTTTTACATCCGCTCCTGTATTGATCCGCCATGACGCAGAGGTTCCGTTCATTGTGGAGGTGGATGCCTCTGACATCGCGGTGGGGGGGGGTGCTCTCTCAGAGATGCTTAAAGGATGGGAAAGTGCACCCGTGTGCTTTTTTTTCTCGCCGTCTGTCACCAGCCGAGCGTAATTACGACGTGGGTAATCAGGAGTTATTGGCGATCAAATTGGCACTGGAGGAGTGGAGACATTGGTTAGAGGGGGCGACACATCCTTTCATTGTTTGGACTGATCATAAGAACTTAGCTTACATCCAAGGGGCTAAACGCCTTAACGCTCGCCAGGCCAGGTGGACGTTGTTCTTCACACGATTTCGATTTACCATCTCCTATAGACCCGGCTCCAAGAATATCAAACCTGACGCTTTGTCGCGTCAGTTTGATCTTCCTGGTCGGGAGGAGCAGCCCCATCCCATTATTCCACCGGCCTTGATTTTGGCACCCGTGTCTTGGGGCATAGAGAGGGTGGTAAGGTCGGCGCTAACGCGGGAGCCCGATCCAGGTGGGGGTCCTCCGGGACGGTCGTATGTTCTCAAGGTGGCGCGCTCACGCTTGCTACAGTGGGCACATGCGTCATCCCTCACCAGCCACCCAGGGGCAACCAGGACCCTGGAATTTATCCGTAGGAGGTTCTGGTGGCCGACAGTGGAGGGGGATACGCGTTCCTTTGTGGCGGCCTGTCCGGTGTGCGCACGTAGTACACACGCGTTCCTCCGACCACTTCCTATTCCTAAACGACCCTGGTCACACATATCTCTGGACTTTATTTCTGGTCTTCCCCTTTTGGATGGGTTCACCACCATTTTGGTGGTGGTGGATCGGTTCTCTAAGGCGGCTCACTTTGTCCCTCTCCCCAAGCTTCCATCGGCCCGGGAGACTGCTGATTTAGTTATACAGCATGTCTTTCGGGTCCACGGGCTGCCAGTGGATATCGTGTCGGACCGGGGTCCTCAGTTCGCCTCCAGGTTCTGGAAGGCGTTTGCCGCCGGCCTCGGCGCCTCTGTCAGTCTGTCGTCTGGGTTCCATCCGCAGTCGAACGGGCAGACGGAGCGGGTCAACCAGGATTTGGAGGGGGTCTTGAGATGTTACGTTGCCGGTAGTCCGGCAACGTGGAGTAGGAGGTTGGCTTGGGCTGAGTACGCGCATAATACCCTTCTCTCCTCTTCTACCGGTATGTCTCCCTTTCAGTGCCAGTATGGTTTTCAACCTCCTCTGTTTCCCGAGCAGGAGCAGGAGGCGGAGGTGCCCTCGGCCCAGGCACATGTGGCTCGCTGTCGCAGGACGTGGAAACAGGTTCGGAAGGCGCTACAGAAGGTTTCGGTTAGTACCCAACGGCAAGCTAACCGTAAGCGTCGTCCGGCTCCAGTTTACCGTCCAGGGCAGCGGGTTTGGCTTTCCACCCGGGATCTCCCTCTCCGGGTGGAATCCAAGAAGCTGGCTCCTCGCTTTATAGGACCATTTAAAGTGATTCATCGGGTTAATCCAGTGGCTTACAAGCTACGACTTCCGAGCTCTATGAGGGTTCATCCGACGTTTCATGTGTCCCTGTTGAAGCCATTCCTCTCATCGCCCTTGGCCCCGCCACTGCCTGTGGTTCCTCCGCCCCGGTTTATTGGCGGTCAACCCATTTACACGGTGCGGAGGATACTGGGTTGTAGGCGGAGGGGTAGGGGGTTTCAGTTCTTGGTGGATTGGGAGGGGTACAGGATAGAAGAGCGTTCTTGGGTGCCTCAAAGGGATATTTTAGATCCCAGCCTGATCGTTGATTTCCGGCGGCTGAATCCCGAGGCCCCTAGGTGAACGTCTGGTGCCGTTCGTCGGGGGAGGGTACTGTTACGTTCTGGACACCGACTGAGGTCGGTGACCACCCACATTCCTGGCATATGTCACTGGGCTTGTCACCTGTCCTTTCCCTGTCAATTAGTGCTGTCACTTAGGGGTGGTTCCTGATTGGCTGTCACAGGGGTGTGTGTGGAATGTTGGTATTTGGTGTCTATGTAACCTACCTGTCTTGTGCTTGTTCATTGTCAGGTCTTCACTAATTGCATTCGGGGATAATGGGGACGGTTCAACTCTGGACCTCCAATAAGCTCCTATTTACCTTATTCCTGCCTGTGCTACTTAGCACTTGTCTCTCTTAGAATTTACTCTGTGTTCTTACTATTAAAGTCGAACCTGTTCAAGAGTAAACACTCTCCGTCTCTGTGATTGCCTTCACCCATTGGAATTCACCTACCTCCATTCTTGACAAGTAACAGTGTAGTGAAAGTCAAGTGATATAGTAATAGTGTAGTGTTAGTCAAGTGATATAGTAATAGTGCAGTGTTAGTCAAGTGATATAGTGATAGTGTAGTGTTAGTCAAGTGATATAGTGATAGTGTAGTGTTAGTCAAGTGATATAGTGATAGTGTAGTGTTAGTCAAGTGATATAGTAATAGTGTAGTGTTAGTCAAGTGATATGGTGATAGTGTAGTGTTAGTCAAGTGATATAGTGATAGTGTAGTGTTAGTCAAGTGATATAGTAATAGTGTAGTGTTAGTCAAGTGATATAGTGATAGTGTTGTGTTAGTCAAGTGATATAGTAATAGTGTAGTGTTAGTCAAGTGATATAGTGATAGTGTTGTGTTAGTCAAGTGATATAGTAATAGTGTAGTGTTTGTCAAGTGATATAGTACTAGTTCTACTCAGGAGCTGTAGAGAGCATCTTGACCGGAAACATCACTGCCTGGTATGGAAACAGCACGTCACAGGACAAGAAGGCCCTACAGAGAGTGGTGCACTCAGCCGAGCGTACCACGGGTATTGCGCTACCTACCCTGCAGGTTCTATACAACAAGAGGTGCAAATCCAGAGCCTGCAGAATAATGAAAGACCCCCACCACCCCAATAACAGCCTGTTCCAGCTGCTGAGGTCAGGCAGACGCCTGCGAACCCCAGCTACTAGGACGGAGAGGCTTAGGCTCAGCTTCTTCCCCCAGGCCATCAGAGCCTTGAACAATGAACATTGAGAGCCACAGAAACTGAACTATCCACACACAAGCACACACAAGCACACACACGACACGCACGCTGAGCACGCTCACACACTAGCAGCCACTTTAACACTCATGCCGCACACACGCACACTTATGGCCAAGAGGAAAGGCCACTTTAAATTAGTATAACAACAGGAACAGTGTATTGCACTACTAAAGCTACCTAGCATGTCCTATATGCTCTGTAAATACTATGTACAGATACCGAGATGTCACACCATGTTACCTGTTTATTGCACTGTTGTTTTTTATTGGATTCTATTATATGTTGTACCACTGTATTTGTATTGGATTCTATTATATGTTGTACCACTGTATTGCACATCGTCGCGGGCAAGACCACCCGCATTTCATTGTATACGTGTATGCCGTGACAATTAAAACTCTTGACTTGACTTGACTTGACTTGA
Source organism: Notolepis coatsorum (assembly GCF_963971535.1). Lineage (NCBI taxonomy): Eukaryota > Metazoa > Chordata > Actinopteri > Aulopiformes > Paralepididae > Notolepis > Notolepis coatsorum. Next base: position 197,956 of record NW_028170860.1, on the reverse strand, counting down.
CTAGTAATAGTGTAGTGATAGTCAAGTGATATAATGGCAAATGGTAAATGGCTGCTTTTTTATATAGCGCTTTTATCCAAAGCTCTTTACAATTTGTTCCTCACATTTTACCCATTCACTCACACATTCACACAACGACGGCGGAGGCAACCATGCAAGGTGCCAACCTGCTCATCGGGAGCAATTAGGGGTTAAGTGTCTTGCTCAAGGACACATCAACACGCTGCCCAGGAGGCGCGGGAATCGAACCGGGAACCTCCGGATTGCCAGACGACTGCTCTACCTCCCGAGCCACTGTCGCCCCAGGAAGAAGGGAGGAGAGGAGGAGGAAGAAGGGAGGAGAGGAGGAGGAAGGAGGAGGAGGGGGAGACTTGCTGGCTTGATCACACACTATATAGTAATAGTGTAGTGATAGTCAAGTGATATAGTAATAGTGTAGCGATAGTCAAGTGATATAATAATAGTGTAGTGTACATAACGATATTGATATAGTAATAGTGTAGCGATAGTCAAGTGATATAGTAATAGTGGATGAAATGTGAGTGTGAGACTGTGTCTCTCTTTCATCTGACATCATACCCATGACCTCGCTTACACGGCTCTGTGCGGCACATCGATTCTGCGAATGGTCTTTTGATGATCTTGTCAAATCCCAGACAATGAGGTGACTGTTCCGCGATGATTGGATATCCATACTGTCAAATTAACCAATCGTAGCCTTGTGCTACCGAGGCAGACAATGGGGTCAGTGAGGTGTCGTGGAACACACAGTGGTGCAGTGGTTACAGTTAACACTGTCACCTCACAGCAAGAAGGTCCTGGGTTTGATGCTTGCTTGGGGACCAGGTTGCCAGGTATCTCCAGGCATTTCTCTGGGGAGTTTGCATGTTCTCTTCCCTGTGCTCGCAAGGGTTTCTCCCTCCAGAAAAAGAGATAAACCCAATGGAAAAAAATGCAGAATAGATCAATAACGCTGTTGTGTCCCTGATGAAGATGGACAGGAGCACTTGGATTGGTCCCCCATGTCTGCTCCCGGCTGCCCATGGGGGGGGGGGGGGGGGGGGGGGGCGACGGGATGGGTCAAGCGCAGAGAGGCATTTAATTGGCAACCCAATGCATGTGTGTGTGTGTGTTCCTGTGTGTCGCCCATCTTACATGTGTGTGTTGCTGCATGACAAATAAAGACTTTTTCTTCTAGGAGAGTGACAAACAACAATTGTATTTCTTTTTTTGTTTGTTTTTGTAGTGGGTGGTAGCCAATCACTATGGAGGATGGTAGCCAATCACTAATTAAGATGGTAGCCAATCACTATGGAGGATGATAGCTAATCACTATGGAGGGTGGTAGCCAATCACTAAGGAGGGTGGTAGCCAATCACTAAGGAGGGTGGTAGCCAATCACTATGAAGGGTGGTAGCCAATCACTAAGGAGGATGGTAGCCAATCCCTTTGGAGGGTGGTAGCCAATCACTAAGGAGGATGGTAGCCAATCACTATGCTCGTCCAGGTTTTGGGGCAAATAGTCAATCTCTGTCCTTTCCACAGTAATCAGCCAAGGGGCGGAACATTCCTCGTCGACATATACGCGTGTAAGCCAGGAAATCTCCTCTGAGCGTGATTGAGGGACTTGTGTTTGTTGTCTCCGGCGCTCAACTTGGCCGCCGCTCTCCCGGCTCCTGTTGGACTAAATTACGGCCGAGGAGCCGCGGCCAAGTGGAGCGCCCGGCAGGGCAGAACCGCGGTTTGGCCGGGAACCAATCCGTATGATGCCAGACAATTAATTAATTAATGAATTAAGAAGAATACGGTCTGGGATGAAAATGATCAGAGCTAGAAGAATGCACTCAGTGGAGTGAAGGCCTCGGCCAGGGCCTGACACTCTCAGGTGACAGGAGCATGCGTTGCCGATATTGCCCACACAGTGGCGCTATGGGACCTTATAGGGTCGCAAACATAAGATAAGATAAGATAGATCTTTATTGTCTGTTGATACAGACATTCGTTTTGTGTCGGAATACACAATATTGCGTTACAAAAAACATAGGACAACCATGTTAAAGCAGAGATAGACAATACTGTACAGACAAGACATCAGAGAGACAACCATGTTACAAGAGAGACAGACATACAGACATCAGAGAAACAACCCCTTCCTTCCCTCCCAACTACCATCATTCATTTGATGTGGCACATGGTCTCAGTAACATCAACAGGTGTCTCCCTCTGGGGGTCTGACTGTACGTCTAATGGATCACAACATACGCTCCTTTGAACATGTATGGTTTGGCCAGATGGTGGCACTAGAGGAACAGTCATGGGGACACCAAAATCAATAGCAGTCTCCCTCCTGGGGTCACGAATGTGCACAATAGATCTTATGGCAAGTATGCCGTGACCTTTCAAGATATCACATTTTCCGTTTGGCCCGATGGGAGTGCTAGAGGAAAAGTCACCAAATTCAATAGTTGTGCTCCTTTAGGGGCCATGAACATGCACGGCAAATTGTATTGCAGTCCGGTCATTACTTTTTAAGATATATATTTTCATTAGTTTGCCCCGATGGTGGCGCTATAGAGGAAAGGTCATGGGGTCACGGACACTCAACGTTCTTCCTCTTGGGGTCCTGCATGGACACACCAAATTGCCAAACAGGCCATTGCTTTTCAAGCTATGGTGAGAACAGATCCTTCACACACACACACAGACACACACACACACACACACACACACACACACACACACACACACACACACACACACACCCACAGACAGGCAGGCAGGCAGACAGACAGACAGACAGACAGACAGACAGACAGACAGACAGACAGACAGACAGACAGACAGACAGACAGACAGACAGACAGACAGACAGACAGACAGACAGACAGACAGACACACACACACACACACACACACACACACACACACACACACACACACACACACACACACACACACACACACACACACACACACACACACACACACACACACACACACACACACACACACACACACACACACACACACACACACACACACTTGGGGAAGGTAATTATCCTTGTAAGGACAATACCAGCATTATCGAGTTTGACAGATTTTCCTTGTCTGGCAGTAACTGTTCATCTACTACCTACTGTGTGTGTATGTGTGTGTGTGTGTGTCTGTGTTGTGTGTGTGTGTGTGTGTCTGCGTTGTGTGTGTGTGTGCCTGCCTGTGTTTGAATGTGCCTATAAATGACCTGCCCTCAAACACACACACAAACGCACGTGCACACACACACAAACACGTGCACGCACACAAACACACATACACACACGTACACTCCCACCATTTCTCCTTGCCTCAGGGAACCCCCCCCTATCTCTCGGCATCACTGGGAATCAAAGCCTGATGCTCCTCCTCTCTGGCAACTTCCCATCACCCCCCCCCCCCCCCCCTCTCCATCATCTCCAATAACGGCACCCGCCGTGAGCTTCTGACAGCCCTGTTGCGCGCGGAGGTAAAAGATACTCCAGAGAGAGAGCTGTCATTTGACTGAACCAAGCGGCGAGTGAAGACGGGAAGAAAGAGAGAGAGAAGGCATAGAAATAATGATAAGACCGGGGGATGGGGGGGGGGATTCCCTGCGGGAGGCTTTACAGTTCCAGCCCATTCAGAGTGGTAGGGAGAGAGAGAGAGAGAGAGAGAGAGAGAGAGAGAGAGAGAGAGAGAGAGAGAGAGAGAGAGAGAGAGAGAGAGAGAGAGAGAGAGCGAGAGAGAGGGAGAGCGAGATAGAGGGAGAGATAGAGAGGGGGGGAGAGAGAGATAGAGCGAGAGAGCGAGAGAGAGAGAGAGAGAGAGAGCAAGAGAGAGATAAAGAGAGAGACAGAGAGAGAGAGAGAGTAGATAAGGAGACGGACAGAGACAGATAGAGAGAGAGAGATAGAGACAGAGAGACAGAGAGAGAGAGAGAGAGAGAGTAGATAAGGAGAAGGAGAGAGAGAGAGAGAGAGAGAGAGAGAGAGAGAGAGAGAGAGAGAGAGAGAGAGAGAGAGAGAGAGATAGAGAGAGAGAGAGAGTAGATAAGGAAAAGGAGAGAGGGCACAACACAGGCAGGACAGTGTGTCCTCTCAATGGTCCAAGAAAAGGACGGTCTCTGCATGGATGCGTCAAATTGCCTCTTTATGTGTGTTTGTGCGTGCATGTGTGCTTTTCAGCATGCATTTGTGTGTGTGTAATGACAGTGTCCTGAAATACAGGCCATCTGTGTGTGTGTGTGTGTGTGTGTGTGTGTGTGTGTGTGTGTGTGTGTGTGTGTGTGTGTGTGTGTGTGTTGTCTTGTGCACGTAGTCACGTATGCTTGTGTGTATTGCGTCCGCATGCGTCCTCACCACTGATGGCGCCGGCTACACGAGGCGTTGTTGTAATTGCCCTTGATGATGGGGTGTGTTTGTTCTACTTCTTCTAGGCTAGCTATTAGCTTGGCGTAATGGGGCTACATGCTCTCACCAGTCAGCCGCAGGACAAAGGAGTGTGGAGAGACACTAGAGACACCAGAGACACTAGAGAGACACTAGAGACACCAGAGACACTAGAGAGACACTAGAGAGACACTAGAGACACTAGAGACACTAGAGAGACACTAGAGAGACACTAGAGAGACTAGAGAGACACTAGAGACACTAGAGACACTAGAGAGACACTAGAGAGACATTAGAGACACTAGAGAGACACTAGAGAGACATTAGAGACACTAGAGAGACACCAGAGAGAAACTAGAGACACTAGAGACACTAGAGAGACACTAGAGACACTAGAGAGCCACTAGAGAGACACTAGAGAGACTAGAGAGACACTAGAGAGACACTAGAGATACACTAGAGAGACACTAGAGACACTAGAGAGACACTAGAGAGACACTAGAGAGACTAGAGAGACACTAGAGAGACACCAGAGAGACACTAGAGAGACACTAGAGATACTAGAGAGACACTAGAAGCACTAGAGAGACACTAGAGACACTAGAGACACTAGAGAGACACTAGAGACACTAGAGAGACACTAGAGACGCTAGAGACACTAGAGACACTAGAGAGACACTAGAGACACTAGAGAGACACTAGAGACACTAGAGAGACACTAGAGAGACACCAGAGACACTAGAGAGACACTAGAGAGACACTAGAGACACTAGAGAGACTAGAGACACTAGAGAGACACTATAGACACTAGATACACTAGAGACACCAGAGACACTAGAGAGACACTAGAGACACTAGAGACACTAGAGACACTAGAGACACCAGAGACACTAGAGAGACACTAGAGACACTAGAGACACTAGAGACACTAGAGACACCAGAGACACTAGAGAGACACTAGAGACACTAGAGACACTAGAGAGACACTAGAGAGGCACTAGAGACACTAGAGAGACACTAGAGAGACACTAGAGAGACACTAGAGACACTAGAGACACTAGAGAGACACTAGAGAGACACTAGAGACACTAGAGACACTAGAGAGACACTAGAGACACTAGAGAGACACTAGAGAGACACTAGAGACACTAGAGAGACACTAGAGAGACACTAGATACACTAGAGACACTAGAGAGACACTAGAGAGACACTAGAGAGACTAGAGACACTAGAGAGACACTAGAGACACTAGAGAGACACTAGAGAGACACTAGAGAGACTAGACACTAGAGAGACACCAGAGACACTAGAGAGACACCAGAGACACTAGAGAGACACCAGAGACACTAGAGAGACACTAGAGAGACACTAGAGACACCAGAGACACTAGAGAGACACTAGAGAGACACTAGAGAGACTAGACACTAGAGAGACACCAGAGACACTAGAGAGACACTAGAGAGACTAGAGACACTAGAGAGACACCAGATACACTAGAGAGACACTAGAGAGACTAGAGACACTAGAGAGACACCAGAGACACTAGAGAGACACTAGAGAGACACTAGAGAGACACCAGAGATACATGCTAGAGAGACACACTAGAGAGTGAGGTATATTTATATTGTGATATTAATACATATTGTATAACTAGTAATTTAGGTGACCTCCTGTCTTAATGAAAGGTCATCGGGTGGATTGAGAGTGGAGGACAGCAGATTCTCCTCTGAAATGTCTATTGAAGACCTCTCTCTCTCTCCTGTGAAAGTGGTTGGTGATGTTTCCCACAGAAACTTACATGCATAGGTGTGAACAGTATTTTGTTGTGAAGTGGATGCAGACCAGAGAAAGACTTTCGTCTTGTTTACACCAGGGTCCCCCATTTTCAATTCATAATGAATTGTAAGTAGGGTGCATCTAGCACCGTGCAATCCATTCTTTGTCGATCTAGCCCTATGTCTTTGTTATTGGCTAAAATGTGTAAATAAATACGCCCATATTGAAATTACTTGACGAATAGGATAGCAAGGGGAGTGACCATTATATTCTGTATTTAACCAGGGACAAAGCTAAGATCGGGGTGACAATACCCCGATAAGTCCAGTATTAGCTAACCTACACTGGCTTCCGGTAACATTTAGAATTGATTTCAAGGTCCTCCTCCTTATATACAAAGCGCTAATTCTCTAGTCAACTATGTGCCTCCTAGAACATTGCGATAATCTACTACTGGTCTATTGAAGGTTCCAAGCCACAGTCTAAGGCAAATTGGTTATGTAGCCTTTGCAAACTATGCACCAAAGTTATGGAACACACTGGACATTAGGGAAGCTAGATCTCTTAATATTTTCAAAAATAAGCTAAAAACGTACCTCTTCACCATAGCCTTCTAATACACTCCGCTGTTGATTGTACTGTAGCACTATTTTACTCTGTCCATTCTATTGCATAATTTTACTATCTATTCTATTCTACTATATTTTTTTATCTATTCTATTCTACAATTGTATTGCACTGCACTATTGCACTATTTTACTCTGTCTATTTTATCTTACTCTTTTTATTATTGTCTATTTAAAACTGAATCAAACCATAAATTAGGTGGCATGTTGGGATGTTAGATCCTAATGTGAAAAACTGTGATTTTATGTCTGCACTTTATGTGCTCTTTTTTCTGTTGTGAAGCACTTTGAGCTGCAGTTTCTGTATGAAAGGTGCTATACAAATAATGTTTATTATTATTATTACCCATTTGTGAAGATTCATGACAAATGACCATCTCTTGAATAAATACATCCAGATGATGAAAAAAAACAGTTTCTAAACTTCTTCTCTCCAGCGGACTCAGTAAATATTGATGGTGGATTATGTGTCCTCTCTTCCCTTAAATTAAACTACAAGAGACACTAGAGAGACACACTAGAGACACTAGAGATTTATTTAATGCTGTCGAATAAATGATTGACACTAGCTAACATCCGCTGCCAATGAAAGCGACGGTGTCGCAATCGGGTGGCGTTAACAGTCGCTCAATGTGTGAAATAGCGCCGGCGGTAATGATGACGATGAGGAGGAGGAGGATGAAGACGAGGATGGCGGCTTCAAAGCAGATCATAAAATGCGACAAAAGCCTTTTAGAGTTTGCGGAGTTGACGCGGTAATGGGCGCCGCTTCCAGCAACGTACCCTGGGACGCGCAAAGCACAGATAAACGTTTTGGAGTGTATTTGAAGCCTGTGTTTTGAAGTGTAGCCTACACGTGCATGTCTTAAGTGTGTGTGAAGTGTGTGCGCGTGTGTGTGTGTGTATGTGTGTGTGTCGTGCACAGAACGTTCACCAAAACCCCTGTGGCGTGTTGATGTCCACAGATGTTCAACAGCCCGCACGCTACATTAACCCCCCTCTTCCTGTTTGAACGTGGGGGTGTATTTCACCTTTCATTGCATGTACACACGCACGCACACGCACACACATACACAGGCACATACACACACGCGCACACACACACAAACACACACTTTAAAATGAATCTCCTTAGTAAAAAAAAAAGAAAAAAGAAAATCAAGGAGAATACAGCGTTCCCTCAAGGGTGCTCGCCCAGTCAAGGGGAGACAGATCCATATTTTGTTCCACGTCTGGAATATGAGAGGAATACAAGTAAACTGGGAGATTGACAGTCCAAGGCAAAGACGCAGATCTCCATGCTAGAGACGTGCTAGAGAGACACTAGATACAGTAGAGAGCAGAGGTGTGGACTCGAGTCACGAATTTGATGACTTTAGACTTGACTTGACCAAATCAAAAAAGACTTGCAACTCGACTTTGACTTTAACACCAATGGCTCGTGACTTCACTTGGACTTGAGCCTTTTGACTTGAGAAGACTTGATACCTTCCCCCATGCCCAACGATAAAAGATTATGTTATTAAATACTGAATGGTTCGTTACTGCGTTATTTTTATGTAGATTGGTAGCGAGCGGTAGCGATGCAGCGCAGTCCTCCTGACTCCTGTCTGTGTCACTCACCTGCGAGGACACGCTGTGGGAGTATTTTGTTTACTATAGTCTTGACTGTCATGGCGGCACCCAATACTCTAGTTTTTACAGATGGATATTCTCACTATTTCTCTTTTGTCAAGCACAAAGAAAATAATGTTTTAGTTAAATGTAATTTGTATCTTGGCTCAAAGATGGTCCTATCTACTGCCCATGCTTCAACGAAGCTAGTAGCTGAGTCTAACGTTAACAGGACTTATCCGAAGCCACTCGCCACCCGCTTTCAGGGATCTAGATACCAGGCGGCACACGGCAAATGGGACGGAACGCTTTTTCCAACTACTTGGAGAGAGAATATACAACATGGAAATGAGCCAAAGAAAATGTTTGAGGGGCTGGACTACATCTCGACCACCGCAGACTTTGGTGAGTTCAGTGATGTGAATGCAAATGAATGGAAACTGTCAAGTTGATCAGCAGATTTTAAGACTGTAAGAATCTGCAAGGGAATCTCATCAATACTAATCAAACAATAGTCCTTTCATGCACAATTGATATCCTAACGATTCTGACGTTGCAATGCACGATTGATATCTTAACCAATGTTGCAAGACGGTTATAATGAAAAGCTCCTACATCAAGGCTGTTCCTTCAACCTAAGCGGCGATACAATCTAACCATCTGATTCGGCACGGTGCATTTCTTATTACGTCGGGACAACATATCTTTGTGTTTGTGTCAGATTTGTGTTTGTATAGACCGCATTGCTTAGCAGAGTTCAGTGATGTGAATGCAAATGAATGGAAACTGTCAAGTTGATCAACAGATTTTGACTGTAAGTATCTGTAAGGGCATTAACTCATTGGATGCCACGCATTAGCCTCATCCTGTAGTAGCTACCGCCAGCGCTGTAAACGGTGGGAGGCACTCACCTTGTTTGCAGGGCTATAACTATTTAAATATTATAGCTATATATGCAATAATATGGCCCATTTGATATCGAGTATCTATAGTTCAAGATGTGAAAAAGGAATCTTTTTTCCATCCATACATTCTCGTTTTATACCGTGGTTAATATAAGTATGGTTTTAGAGTGGTCTAGGGTAATTCCTGGGAGGCTAGTAATAGCCCGCAACGCATATTATACTTAACCATTGGCATTTCGTCCCTATACATGCTACAATTCAAAATTCAAATGCATATGATCGGTATATTATGTTCCATCATGCATGCATGAAAGGGGGGGGCGGGGGGTCGTTTCTGATGAATTGATTGTCAATAACGGCATTCGTTAGTACAACAGCATACGCTGATCAGGGCGATGGCTATGAAAACAATGGACAACCAAGCTGAAATTGACGTTAAATTGCTCTTACCTGTGGCCGATGAGACTCCAAAAAGAATATTCCAATTATTTGATTGCGATCTGCTAGATCCTATGTCCATTTGGCCCACGCCATAACCTCCAACAGCATAATGAATCTGGCATCCCGAAAGCGATTCAATGCGATCGGGTATACCCCTCGGTCCACGTTACTAAAAAACTCCGCCCCGGATGACTTTCAATGACACACAGAGCCATACACAGAGTCAGAAAGGAAGTGCGACATCGGCCGCATACCAACAGGTGTCTGTATTGGACCGTTGCGATCTCAGACACATTGCCACACAGTACCACAGCCTACCTGGATGATTTATGAATGGAAATAGCGAATAAAAGAAATAACGATCCAATAACGAGTATACTTGTTGTTAGCGTTATTCGATTGGCAGCCATTGAGTTAATGGGAGCAATTGATTATTTGTTTTAAAGTAACGAAATAGTTACTTTTCACAGTAACGCATTACTTTTGGGTGTAAGTAACTATTAAAGTAACTGAGTTACTTTTGAAATGAAGTAACTAGTAAAGTAACTGAGTTAGTAGTATATTTCAGTAACTAGCACAACACTGAATAAATGTGCCGTGAATTCATTCATTTCCAGCTAATCGACACTTCATTTCCCAGATCCACTTTGTTTGAAACAATCCGACAGCATCCAATCAAGTTTCACGAGAGAACCACACGAAGAAGTAACATTACAATTCAGAACGACGGATCCAGTGGAAAATGATACCAAAAGATTATTTCATTTGCTTATAAAAACGATGTGGTGGTCAACAAAAAACGAATTGCAGTATGCAAAAGTGCAGGTCGAAAATCACAGACAGAAACCCAACAACTTCCAACTTCGTTCGACATTTGTAGCTGCACAAAGAACGGTAAGTAACTTGGCTTGCTAGCTACAGTAGTTAAAGCCATCGACACAGTCAGTGTAGTAACGTTATCATTGCATCCAAGATTGATACACGGCTGGCTAGGCAGTTGGTAGTCATAGTCTGGTCTTATAAACTAATAAACAATCAGCAATGTCTCGCTTGAGGAATGGCCAGCAGTAGCCTAAAATTACTGCTGCTCCAAAAAAAATACAATTTACAAATGTTAACCACAGAGAGAGAGAGAGAGAGAGAGAGAGAGAGAGAGAGAGAGAGAGAGAGAGAGAGAGAGAGAGAGAGAGAGAGAGAGAGAGAGAGAGAGAGAGAGAGAGAGAGAGAGAGAGAGAGAGAGAGAGAGAGAGAGAGAGAGATAATAACCTAATCTTGTAATAATAATAATCTTACCTGTAGTAGACAGCAGCAGGTGAACAGCAGTGATGGTGGTGGTTGGGAGAGGGAGAGAGGGAGAGAGAGAGAAAGAGAGACACAGTTAGTTAGGAACTTTAATAATAATAATAATAATAATAATAATAATAATAATAATAATAATAATAATCGTTTTATTAATATAGCACTTTTCATACAGAGGTTGCAGTTCAAAGTGCTTCACAACAGTAAAGAATACAGGCATAAGCGAGCATAAAATAATTTATACAAAGAGATAGAGAGGTACTGTAGCAAGGTAAGCCAAATCACAGTTCTTCAGTAATACAAATACTAAAATATAATAGATTAGATAGAGTAAAAAAGTGCGGTTTGATTCAGTTTAAAATAGGCTAAAAATAATCAAATAGAATGGACAGTAAAAAAGTGTGATAAGATTGTTCAATACAAAATATATAACAACAGAGCAGTGTATCGCTCTTAGTACTTTGAGTTTCTTTACAAAGTTCTAACATACAACAGAGCATCGCTCTTACATACAACAGAGCAGTCCATCGCTCTAACATACAACAGAGCAGTCCATCGCTCTAACATACAACAGAGCAGTCCATCGCTCTTACCTATAACAGAGCAGTCCATCGCTCTAACATACAACAGAGCAGTCCATCGCTCTAACATACAACAGAGCAGTCCATCGCTCTTACATATAACAGAGCAGTCCATCGCTCTAACATAACAGAGCAGTCCATCGTTCTAACATTCAACAGAGAAGTCCATCTCTCTTACATATAACAGAGCAGTCCATCGCTCTTATAACTTTAATGCATGCATGCACAGCAGCAATTCAATTTGAGGAGGGAGCTGGAAAGAAAGAAAAAGTACTCACACACAAATTCGGCCCTACCTAATTCTAACACCTAATAGACTGCTTAATATACAAAATGCAGAGATGCCTTGTCATTTCAGTACAGATTTTGTATACCCCACAATTGATAAAGGGTTAAGGTAGACTAGTTAGTTGAACCGAGGTCTGCTATTTGTTTTTGTTGTCATATTGATGTGCCTTTCTCATGGCTACCCATGTATTTCCATGGAATTATTGGAAGTTTATTTGGAAAGTAATAAATACACATTTTAAAAGTCATTAATGCATTACATTGTGTAAATGTAATATAGTATTACTCTGTTGTTAAAATGGTACTACATTTGGTGAAGCAAGCATTATGACTTGTTTAGGACTCAAAACTCAAAGGTTAGGACTTGGGACTTGACTCTGGACTCCAAGACTTGAGACTGACTTGAGACTAGCAAAACAATGACTTGGTCGCACCTCTATACACTAGAGAGACACTAGAGAGACAATAGAGAGACTAGAGACACTAGAGAGACACTAGATCGATATACACTAGAGAGACACTAGAGAGACACTAGAGAGAGACTAGAGACACTAGAGAGACAATAGAGAGACTAGAGACACTAGAGAGCCACTAGATAGATATACACTAGAGAGACACTAGAGAGACACTAGAGACACTAGAGAGACACTAGAGACACTAGAGAGACACTAGAGAGACTAGAGAGACACTAGAGACACTAGAGAGACACTAGAGACACTAGAGAGACACTAGAGACACTAGAGACACTAGAGAGACACTAGAGACACTAGAGAGACACTAGAGAGACACTAGAGAGACACTAGAGAGACACTAGAGACACTAGAGAGACACTAGAGAGACACTAGAGAGACACTAGAGACACTAGAGATACTAGAGAGACACACTAGAGACACTAGAGACACACTAGAGACACTAGAAAGACACTAGAGACACTAGAGAGACACTAGAGACACTATAGAGACACTAGAGACACTATAGAGACACTAGAGAGACTAGAGAGACACTAGAGAGACACTAGAGAGACACTAGAGACACTAGAGAGACACTAGAGACACTAGAGACACTAGAGAGACACTAGAGACACTAGAGAGACACTAGAGAGACACTAGAGAGACACTAGAGAGACTAGATACACTAGAAAGACACTAGAGACACTAGAGACACACTAGAGAGACACTAGAGAGACACTAGAGAGACACTAGAGACACTAGAGACACTAGAGACACACTAGAGAGACACTAGAGACACTAGAGAGACACTAGAGACACTAATAATAATAATAATAATAATAATAATAATAATAATAATAATAATTAATTTAATTTATATAGTGCTTCTCAGTAACCCGAAGTCGCTGACAGTAGTCGGGAGCAAGAGTACTGAGAAGTGCCACAGAACAAGTGACACTTTTTGACAATGACATCCTGGGTCGTTCCTATATGACCATTATAAATCTTTAAACTGAACTCTGGAAAGACAGCTCTATGATGGCTCTACTTATAAACAAATGGAACTGAGCCTTTAAATGTCTCCATAGAAAATGTCTGTGAAAAGCTGTGAAAAGGGAGTGAACCAGCGGAATGTGGGCCTCTGGAGAGGAGAGAGACAGAGACAGAGGAGAAAGAGCTGTGTAATGTTAACCCTTTCAGACGGGAAGGGTTGCTGGTTGAAGTCTTGAATCAGAAGAGGAAGGAGAGGAGAGCAGACTATAATGACTATAATGTAATGTAAACTAATGTAATATAGTACACCGAGTACTGTATTGTACCTGTAACCTATTGTACCTGTATATATCTGTATATGTATGTGGTGGGCTATGTAAGATATATTACGGCAGTCTGCCTCGTCCTCGTCTCAGAACGAAAGAGGCCCCATGCAGTAGGGAAGTGACCGGCTGGAATGCAAGGCCAAGAAGAGGGAGCTCTAGTCAGAGGGGCATTGTATTCTTATGAATTACTTGATTTGATATGTAACTGCAAAGTAACAAATAACTGAAGGAGGGATATGACACGTACTGTACAGTGATTGGAGCTATGTACTGATGATGGCGTGACGTGACGGACCTTATAAAAAGGGCCAACTGGCGAGAGCACAGGGGGATTTTTACACGGAGAAGGAGAGAGAAGAAGAATGGTGCCTACAGACTTCTTTGAGAGATTTTGAAGTTTTTACCAGTGTGTGACTTGGAAGACAAGATGCAGATGACATGTTTTGTTTTTATATAATCTTTTAAACTGTAATGGATATTTTTTATTTAGTCTTTTTCTGTAACTTCATTGAAATAAAGATGACTTTTTATAATCCATTGAGTTCTTGGACTGATCCCTGCCAGCAAATACCAGCCGCGCCCTGATTTCCTCTGAGGTGACTATGTCCTGAAATACAGATTGAATCAATTGACTGGTTAATGCTTTTCAGCTAAAATATATATATATTTATATATGTATATGCTATGTACTGATAAGAAATACTAAGCATGTAGATGAGTGTTGTTTGCGGGTTCCGGTGTCTCTGTGTCCAGACTGACTCTGTCTTGTGTGGGACCTCGACCGTCTGAATCACTGCAGGGTCAGACGGTCGGTTCCGTTGAAGGAGGAGGAGGAGGAGGACAAAGAAGGCCGGGGAGTGCAAACAATGATTACGTGTTAGTACAGTGGTAATACTTATTAAAAAAGTAGTAATACAACCAAGCTTTCAAATGAGCAGTATTACAAGCCCTTTCGTAAAATGATGATGATGATAATAATAATATTATTTTTATTACATGATATAATAGTTCTCCTAAACATAATATTCGGTTTATTTCAAACAAGAAGAGATTAACAACTCTTCATGATTACATTTCATATCAACTGGATATCACAAGACCAGTGACTTGAAGTAATCTAGACAGAAATAGTAAAATGACTCGAGAACTTGGCGAGTTTAGCACCTCGCCGGGGGATATCGAGCGGCCGCAGGTTTATATCTCGAGTAGGTGATTGAGATATCTAGAGGCGACCTGTAGCTTTCAACATGGCGTCCCTGGTTAGGGCTGAGATCGGTAAGATAACAGCCAAAATAAAATAAACTAGAAATATTGAAAAAAAAAAGAAAAAACGGAGAACCGAGTTTTAGAATACACCAGTCAAAGGATATTGATCTGTAGGGCCCTCGATGGAGAGCAGTGGCAAATTAAAGGCATCTGCATAGTGGGGGCATTGCTGGTGGAGCGGTTGAGCCCGCAAAATTGGATTAAAAAAAACAAAAAATAGGGGTAAAGAAAACCCTCTCTCTAAAATGTCTGGCAGTTTAGAGAGATGTGAAGCGAGCCAAAACGGCCGTTCACAGAAAGGCGAGGGCTCCCTAGCCCAGAGACACTTTGTATGAGCGGAGTGTGGATGTGAAGCGAGCCAAAACGGCCGTTCACAGAAAGGCGAGGGCTCCCTAGCCCAGAGACACTTTGTATGAGCGGAGTGTGGATGTGAAGCGAGCCAAAGCGGCCGTTCACAGAAAGGCGAGGGCTCCCTAGCCCAGAGACACTTTGTATGAGCGGAGTGTGGATGTGAAGCGAGCCAAAACGGCCGTTCACAGAAAGGCGAGGGCTCCCTAGCCCAGAGACACCCTGTATGAGCGGAGTGTGGATGTGAAGCGAGCCAAAACGGCCGTTCACAGAAAGGCGAGGGCTCCCTAGCCCAGAGACACCCTGTATGAGCGGAGTGTGGATGTGAAGCGAGCCAAAACGGCCGTTCACAGAAAGGCGAGGGCTCCCTAGCCCAGAGACACCCTGTATGAGCGGAGTGTGGATGTGAAGCGAGCCAAAACGGCCGTTCACAGAAAGGCGAGGGCTCCCTAGCCCAGAGACACTTTGTATGAGCGGAGTGTGGATGTGAAGCGAGCCAAAACGGCCGTTCACAGAAAGGCGAGGGCTCCCTAGCCCAGAGACACTTTGTATGAGCGGAGTGTGGATGTGAAGCGAGCCAAAACGGCCGTTCACAGAAAGGCGAGGGCTCCCTAGCCCAGAGACACTTTGTATGAGCGGAGTGTGGATGTGAAGCGAGCCAAAACGGCCGTTCACAGAAAGGCGAGGGCTCCCTAGCCCAGAGACACTTTGTATGAGCGGAGTGTGGATGTGAAGCGAGCCAAAACGGCCGTTCACAGAAAGGCGAGGGCTCCCTAGCCCAGAGACACTTTGTATGAGCGGAGTGTGGATGTGAAGCGAGCCAAAACGGCCGTTCACAGAAAGGCGAGGGCTCCCTAGCCCAGAGACACTTTGTATGAGCGGAGTGTGGATGTGAAGCGAGCCAAAACGAATTCACAGAACTGCAAGCTAACTAGCACCACATCGGCTAACAAGCCAGTGCTAACACCCATGAGCTAGCCAGACGGTGCGACCCATGAGCTGGCTAGACGGAAGACCCAGGAGCTGGCCGTAGCCAGACGGAAGCTAACTAGCACTACATCGGCTAACAAGCCAGTGCTAACACCCATGAGCTGGCTTTAGCCAGACGGAAGCTAACTAGCTCGCCATCCGCCAACAAGCCAGGAGTGAACTGAATGCTAACTGGATGACAACCTCCAGCTCCAGGAGACGCTGAGGCAGCGGGAGCGGGAGCTCACGGCCCTGAAGGGGGCGCTGAAGGACGAGGTGGCCACGCACGACCGGGAGATCCGAGACCCTCAGGGAGCAGTACAGCACCGACATGGAGAGGCTGAGGAGCAGCATGGAGCAGGTGTCCCAGTCTCTGGCAGGTATCGAGGCAGAGCGGCAGCGTGTGAACACCTCGGTGCGCTCCCTGCAGCAGCAGCTAGAGGACTGCAGGGACGAGAGTGCCCACTGGATGGAGCAGTTCCACACCACCAGAGACGAACTGCGAAGCACCAAACAGGAGCTGCTGCAGTCTCGTCTGGAGAAGGAGGAGTTTGAGGAGGAGCTGAAGGAGCTGCAGGAGCGAGATCACTCCCTGCAGTGCATAAGCCCAGGACCACGTGGTCACGAGGAAGTGAGGCAAGCGAGAGCAACCTATATATCTCCCCGTGGTGAACACTCAGGGGTGAGAGTGACATCTACAAGGTCTCACAGACAATCACCAAACATAACAGTCACTAACCACCCAGTCTGGACCGATAACTCTGATACACCATGGTCAATCCTCACCTTCACTGGACCGTCATTGACGAACTATGGTAGATGGGAAACAAGCATGGTAACGGCAGGAGGCTCTTACTACCGAAACCTGAGGAAACAGGTAATGGAAAAAAGGACCAAAAAGCCCCTGAAACCAGGCAAGGCAGTAATCACAGAGTGTGATTATGAGGTGTTTCACGCGGAGAAAATTGTCCATGTGACACTAAGTCAAGACCAATACAAGGAGATAGAGTCCTCACACATAAACTGGGACAGACTGGTGTCCCGTATAAAGGAACTACTGCAGAAAAGGGAAATCTATGCTGGCCACGGTACTAAGGACATGCCCTACCGACTAGCCATAAACCTGATGTGGGGCAGGTCTCGAGGATATGGCCAAAGAGGCATATGGTTGGGGAAAGCTGTAATCAGCGCGATCTCAAGCCTAAGGAGTGCAGGGCACACGGAGATCCGTCTCATGATGGAACCTAGGGACCATGAGTCAATAACCCTGGCCGTGGATAGAGCCGGGGAGGGTGAGGAAGACGAGGACGATGAGCCTGCATTGGTACCTCTCACTCCCCCTCCGAACCCTAAGGGATCGGGACCCGTACCCAGGAAAGAAAGGTCCAACTCCCAGAACTCCTCCCGAGCAGCGGAGAGAGGGAGATCATCCACACCCAGGAGACCGACAGTACCGTTCGAACCTGAAAAGGCGGAACCTGCGCGATCTCAGGCCAGGAGTATCCATAGACTTCTAGGCCGTCCCCCGGACTCAGGGGACGACCCAGCAAGTAGCGAACAGGAGTATACTGACCTAAATCAGGACTCAGGAATGGAGGGAGACCGGGATAGGTCAAGCTCCAGAGCATCCTCCAAGTCTTCATCTCGATCAAGATCTAGGGAGAGAGTTCGGTACCCGAGGGGCGAACCTCCTAGACCTCGAAACAAGAGAGCGAAACCGGTCAAACTGAGACCTATAGGCAAGGGGCCTACTCTGAAAGGCACCACCTTTCAGTCACCCTCGGGCTTGACCTGGAGCTCAGGATTGGAGGACGTCTCCGAAGAGAGTGAAGGAGACTTGGAAGGAAAGAAAACAGGGGATATTATGCCAGCATATCCCGTGAGATGGGGAACGGCTCAGGCCTTAGCCCGGTCACCCGTGGCAGAAAAAGTGTTGTCTCACCCTGGGGTAACAGAACCATACAAGCATGCACACTTACATGCAGGCTATGACATACTACGTGAACAGGTGTACAAGCTAGACAGGGCCATGGCTGAAATAGCCAAGAGAGAAAGAAACTGGTTGAACGAGGCCCCGTCCATAAGCCCAATCCGAGCCCTGAGACACAGCACAGAGGAACACCGACCGGAAGTGAGCCCTCACTCCATACTAGCCCAATCTCCCGGAGACATTTACCGACCGAGAGGAAAGAGTTCACATACAGGCAGGAGTCTGCGTGACAGCACCCAATATGGAGAAAGCAACAAAGCACAAGAATTGTTAAGCAAAACCCAAGTGCTCAAAAAACTGGCCCCAGAAATGCTTCGAGGGGAGACCCAGGCTGCTTATATCCATAAGTGTGCTCAGATTTTCCATGGGTCACCTCTCTATGATGACCCGGAGGCCGCTCGCATTTTGAGACACCTCAAAGGACTGGAGGTCCCCGAAGGGGCTTCAATGGCCCAAATGATGGAAATGGAAGTAAGAATCCCCGGTCAAGATCCAGGGGAAAATATGGTGGAGAAACTAATCCCACAGGTGCGAGACGGGAGCTTGTCTCTCACTGTTGCAGCAGAATCAGTCATACGTGGAACGCCTAGGCAAAGATCAGGCTTACTGCTTGAAAAGCTATTCATCGGTGTACCAGGTGGTAACCGTCTTGCAGCCAAATGCGCAGCATGGTCCCGAGACCAGTTACGGACGGAATGCATGCTGTATGACCAAGTCAAAATGCTTTCTCAACACAAATACTGTAAAGATGTCCGTCTTTTCTCTAAACCAGAGTAGAGAGGACGAAAGAATTTGTAATCTATTTCATGCAAAGGGGATTTCCTGACAGCTACCATCTGGTAGGTTAGCACCTGTACCAACCATATCAGCTGCGTGAGATGTACACTCACCAGCGCCTATGGATAAAAATTGAGACTCTGCAAACTCTCATCAAGCTTAGCACCTTGACGCGGGGGGACAGAGCGAGCATCAGGGTCTCTATATCCGACGGGCCTATCAGATTTGTGGGGACTCGGAAGCTTCAGCATACAGGACGCTGTGATGCTTGGGCGGCCGAGTCACTGGTTTATAGGTCTGTCAAAACGGATTGGAGGTTCTGGGGCTTAGAACATTCGTGAGTTGGGCTTTATGCTAATTGAATAGGTATCAAAAGCCGAAAGAATATGAACTGAAATAACTGCGGTCAGGGGCCTCTGGAGTAAAATTTATTACAGATTTGAGTTAAAACCTTACTCAAGTGTGATCTTATCAGCAAGCAATCCTCTCCAACCAAGACTCCTCCTAAGTGCTCGAGATCTGGAACAATGAGTGACGTAGAGGTCTGCAAAGCGCAGCAGACAGCCTAAGAGGTAAAAAATCTATCAGGAACAAGAGAGGGTTCATAAGAAACCACTTGAAGTGGCGTTTACTCGCGACTAATAGGGCTAGGGAGCCCTAAAGTCACTTGAACTTGAAGTAACTAAATGCTTACTTAAAGTCAGAACTTAAGTAGAAAAAACTCTACTTTGTGAATAGCAGGCTGAAATAGCCATTGCGAATAGCAGGCTGAAATAGCCATTGCGAATAGCAGGCTGAAATAGCCATTGCGAATAGCAGGCTGAAATAGCCATTGCGAATAGCAGGCTGAAATAGCCATTGCGAATAGCAGGCTGAAATAGCCATTGCGAGCAGGCTGAAATAGCCATTGCGAATAGGAGCGAATAGCAGGCTAACTAGCCATTGCTAACAGGACGAGGCTACTCACATGATCGGACAGGTATATGATAACCTTGGACATGCCGGAAGCAGGAGGATGTTGGTATACCTGAGAACTAACAACATTCTCATACATAAAGCCAAACAAAGAGCGATAACAGTCCGAAAGGCCTGTGAACAATGTGCGCTGGTAAAGGTGCGCTGGTAAAGGGACAAAACCTGAACCAGTGCCGCATTCTTGGACAGGGGGGGGGGGTCCCCCGGAGTCAGCGGACGACGCAGCGAATGGCAAAAAGGAATATACTGACTCAGGTCAGAAATCGGAAATGGAGGAAGACCGGGATAGGTCAAGCTCCAGAGCATCCTCAGGGTCCTCATCTAGACCTCCCAGACCTCCCAGACCTCCCAGACCTCCTAGACCTCCCAGACCTCCCAGACCTCCTAGACCTCCCAGACCGGACAGAGAGACCTCGGCCTGGACCCAGGTTACAGGGCGACGAGAGCCCTGAATGGACCTGAAAGAGAGAAAAGAAATGAGTCCTCTGTGGACTGTATCTGTGATGTCCTGCGAGGCCTACGGACAGGGTCACACGATAGGTCAAGCTCCAGAGCATCCTCAAGGTCCTCATCTAGACCTCCCAGACCTCCCAGACCTCCTAGACCTCCCAGACCGGACAGAGAGACATCGGCCTGGACCCAGGTTACAGGGCGACGAGAGCCCTGAATGGACCTGAAAGAGAGAAAAGGAATGAGTCCTCTGTGGACTGTATCTGTGATGTCCTGCGAGGCCTACGGACAGGGTCACACGACCAGGGCAACCACACTTCAATAGAGGACTGCTGCTACAATTCTCGGGGACCCGTGGGGGTCGCCCGAGAAGTGACAAATCAACCTACCTCAAACTATGGGAGAGATCCAAGAGGTCAGAGGGGGCGACCCCAAGACGACCAAGATGACCAAGAGACCAAGATGACCAAGATGACCAAGATGACCAAGATGACCAAGATGACCGAGACGACAACAGCCTGGGTGCATCGGCCGGGAACAACAGATGCAAGTCTTCCCGCCGGATACCAAGCAACAACGTGACCCCTATCCTGTCGAGCCGTCCAGCCAGGGAACAACAGATGCAAGTCTTCCCGCCGGCTACCAGGGTAACAAGGTACCGAGATGGCAGAGGGGGTGTGGAGAGTCACAGCCACGTGACCCCACAATCGCCATCTCGTCCCCCAGTACAGACGCTATTAAGACAATGGAAAATGACCGCCCAGAATGACAGAGTGGGTGAGAAGTGCCACAGAACAAGTGACACTTTTTGACAATGACATCCTGAGTCGTTCCAATATAGCCGTATATACCTATTTTTCACATGTAATTATATGCTTCATTATTCAGTTGATGATGGACAATGACCGCCCAGAATGACAGAGTGGGTGAGAAGTGCCACAGAACAAGTGACACTTTTTGACAATGACATCCTGAGTCGTTCCAATATAGCCGTATATACCTATTTTTCACATGTAATTATATGCTTCATTATTCAGTTGATGATGGACAATGACCGCCCAGAATGACAGAGTGGGTGAGAAGTGCCACAGAACAAGTGACACTTTTTGACAATGACATCCTGGGTCGTTCCTATATGACCATTATAAATCTTTAAACTGAACTCTGGAAAGACAGCTCTATGATGGCTCTACTTATAAAAAAATGGAACTGAGCCTTTAAATGTCTCCATAGAAAATGTCTGTGAAAAGCTGTGAAAAGGGAGTGAACCAGCGGAATGTGGGCCTCTGGAGAGGAGAGAGACAGAGACAGAGGAGAAAGAGCTGTGTAATGTTAACCCTTTCAGACGGGAAGGGTTGCTGGTTGAAGTCTTGAATCAGAAGAGGAAGGAGAGGAGAGCAGACTATAATGACTATAATGTAATGTAAACTAATGTAATATAGTACACCGAGTACTGTATTGTACCTGTAACCTATTGTACCTGTATATATCTGTATATGTATGTGGTGGGCTATGTAAGATATATTACGGCAGTCTGCCTCGTCCTCGTCTCAGAACGAAAGAGGCCCCATGCAGTAGGGAAGTGACCGGCTGGAATGCAAGGCCAAGAAGAGGGAGCTCTAGTCAGAGGGGCATTGTATTCTTATGAATTACTTGATTTGATATGTAACTGCAAAGTAACAAATAACTGAAGGAGGGATATGACACGTACTGTACAGTGATTGGAGCTATGTACTGATGATGGCGTGACGTGACGGACCTTATAAAAAGGGCCAACTGGCGAGAGCACAGGGGGATTTTTACACGGAGAAGGAGAGAGAAGAAGAATGGTGCCTACAGACTTCTTTGAGAGATTTTGAAGTTTTTACCAGTGTGTGACTTGGAAGACAAGATGCAGATGACATGTTTTGTTTTTATATAATCTTTTAAACTGTAATGGATATTTTTTATTTAGTCTTTTTCTGTAACTTCATTGAAATAAAGATGACTTTTTATAATCCATTGAGTTCTTGGACTGATCCCTGCCAGCAAATACCAGCCGCGCCCTGATTTCCTCTGAGGTGACTATGTCCTGAAATACAGATTGAATCAATTGACTGGTTAATGCTTTTCAGCTAAAATATATATATTTATATATGTATATGCTATGTACTGATAAGAAATACTAAGCATGTAGATGAGTGTTGTTTGCGGGTTCCGGTGTCTCTGTGTCCAGACTGACTCTGTCTTGTGTGGGACCTCGACCGTCTGAATCACTGCAGGGTCAGACGGTCGGTTCCGTTGAAGGAGGAGGAGGAGGAGGACAAAGAAGGCCGGGGAGTGCAAACAATGATTACGTGTTAGTACAGTGGTAATACTTAAAAAAGTAGTAATACAACCAAGCTTTCAAATGAGCAGTATTACAAGCCCTTTCGTAAAATGATGATGATGATAATAATAATATAATTTTTATTACATGATATAATAGTTCTCCTAAACATAATATTCGGTTTATTTCAAACAAGAAGAGATTAACAACTCTTCATGATTACATTTCATATCAACTGGATATCACAAGACCAGTGACTTGAAGTAATCTAGACAGAAATAGTAAAATGACTCGAGAACTTGGCGAGTTTAGCACCTCGCCGGGGGATATCGAGCGGCCGCAGGTTTATATCTCGAGTAGGTGATTGAGATATCTAGAGGCGACCTGTAGCTTTCAACAAGTACAAACAAAGAAAGGAAAGCAAAGAAACAAAAACAAAGAAACAACAAAGAAACAAAAACAAAAGGAACATGAGACCATGGGGGAACAGGGGAGACAGCATGAAAGCACAAAAAAGACTGGAGACAGACATCAATCAGGTTGGAGGGGAGGGGGGGGGGGGGGGTGGGGGGGGGGGGGGGGGGGGGGGTAAGGGTGGGGGGGGGGGGTTGAAGGCAAGGGAGAACAGGTGGGTTTTGAGGCGAGCTTTGAAGGTGGAGAGTGTAGGGGAGTCTCTGATGGACTGGGGAGGGAGTTCCAGAGTCGGGGTGCAGTACGAGAGAAGGCCAGAAGTTTTTAAGCTTGGATGTCGGGACAGTGAGGGAGGCAGTGGAGGAGGACCGGAGGGAACGGGTGGGGCGGTAGGGAAGAAGGAGATCAGTCAGGTACTAGAGACACTAGAGACACTAGAGACACTAGAGACACTAGAGACACTAGAGCCACTGGAGATACTAGAGACACTAGAGAGACACTAGAGAGACTAGAGAGACACTAGAGAGACTAGAGACACTGGAGACACTAGAGACAGTAGAGAGACACTAGAGAGACACTAGAGAGACTAGAGAGACAAGAGATACACTAGAGAGACACTAGAGAGACACTAGAGACACTAGCTACAATAGAGAGACTAGAGACACTAGAGAGACACTAGAGACACTAGAGAGACACTAGAGAGACACTAGAGACACTAGAGAGACACTAGAGAGACACTAGAGAGACACTAGAGAGACACTAGAGATACACTAGAGAGACACTAGAGATACACTAGAGATACACTAGAGACACTAGAGAGACACTAGAGATACACTAGAGACACTAGAGAGACACTAGAGAGACACTAGAGAGACACTAGAGACACTAGAGAGAGACACTAGAGAGACACTAGAGAGACACTAGAGACACTAGAGAGACACTAGAGACGCTAGAGAGACACTAGAGACACTAGAGACACTAGAGATACACTAGAGACACTAGAGACACTAGAGACACTAGAGAGACACTAGAGACACTAGAGAGACACTAGAGAGACACTAGAGAGACTAGAGAGACACTAGAGAGACATTAGAGACACTAGATACACTAGAGAGACACTAGAGAGACACTAGAGAGACACTAGAGACACTAGAGAGACACTAGAGACACTAGAGAGAGACACTAGAGAGACACTAGAGAGACACTAGAGACACTAGAGACACTAGAGAGACACTAGAGACGCTAGAGAGACACTAGATACACTAGAGACACTAGAGAGACACTAGAGACACTAGCGACACTAGAGACACTAGAGAGACACTAGATACACTAGAGAGACACTAGAGAGACACTAGAGACACTAGAGACACTAGAGACACTAGAGCGACACTAGAGACACTAGAGAGACACTAGAGACACTAGAGAGACACTAGAGAGACTAGAGAGACACCAGAGACACTAGAGACACTAGAGAGACACTAGAGAGACTAGAGAGACACCAGAAACACTAGAGACACTAGAGGCAGAGCTTTTAACTGCTACTTCAAAATTCAAACCCCTCTGCCTTATAGATAAATGTACAGTATATTAGAAGGCCTTGCGGGAAAAACCGGACACATAGGTCTGGTGTACTTTCTGCACCAATTCTGCCTTTTCTGCACCAATTTATGGTGGAAATGTCCTCTTTTTTAACCTCTTTTGTGGATCATTCATATTAGCGCTATTATTTGAGGGGGGACAAATTTACCTCCTGCAACCCCCCCTAAATGTACGCCTATGACGTCACCTGTGAGAGGTCTACAGACCTGCTTTATGGATCTGAAAATGTATGTATGTAAAAATGAAACCCCTTTTTATTAAATCTTTTTTTGTATCAGTTTCATATATCATTCTGTTGTTCCTGCATGGATTCCCACGTGTGGCAGCTGATCTGACTTGTAGGAGGATCGCTCTTCACATGGAGCGGCAGGCCTGAGGCACAGTGTTGACAGACAGCCCAGGAGGGAGAGGCCTGCTAAGATACAGTACACACAGGAACAGTGGTGGAGCCGCCCGAGGCAACACACACACACGCGCGCGCACACACACACACACACACACACACACACACACACACACACACACACACAACACACACACACACACACACACACACACACACACACGCACACACACACACACACACACACACACACACACGTACAGAGCGTATAAAACGCACTTTCATCACAGCTGCACAAAGAGATGTTCCATGATGATTTT
>NW_028170860.1:164165-172299 GCF_963971535.1 Notolepis coatsorum | reverse complement strand
CTGCATAAGCAACATCCCCATCACCACCACCACCACCGCTATGTGCATGTTAATCAGAAGATGGGAGGTTTTACAGACTCCAGCAAGGAGGTGAGAGGAAGAAAAGAGAGAGAGAGGGAGGGTGGGTGAGAGAAGTAAGCCATCAAAGATCACATGGAATAGAGTGTGGTAGAGAGAGGAATGGTAGAGTGGCTCAGGAGGTACAGCAGTCGTCTGGCAATCCGGAGGTTCCCTGTTCAATTCCCGCTCCTCCTGGGCAGCGTGTCGATGTGTCCTTGAGCAAGACACTTAACCCCTAATTGCTCCCGATGAGCAGGTTGGCACCGTGCATGTTGCCTCCGCTGTCGGTGTGTGAATGTGTGAGTGAATGGGTAAAATGTGAGTAACAAATTGTAAAGCACTTTGGATAAAAGCGCTATATAAAGAAGCAGCCATTTACCATTTAGAGTGTGGTAGACAGAGGAATGGTAGAGTGTGGTAGAGAGAGGAATGAAGTGTGGTAGACAGCGGAATGGTAGTGTGTGGAACAGTGTTTGTTCTCAAAGACATTAGTAGTGTAGACATCGTCTCAACCTCATTTTGGTCTCCGACAGGTGACATCAGTTGACGCAAGGTGACATTAGAGAGAGGATTCAAACAGGCGTTTCAGCACACACACACACACACACTTTTCTCCTCCACCTCCTCTCCCCCCCACCCACCCACAGCAGCTGTGATCGTGACTCCTATCATGCAACTAGTTTTCCAGTGCGCCTCAGTTGGCCCTGATGTATTGATTGACTGAGTTTGTATGCCCCACCCTCTGGTGCCCCCCCCCCCCCCCTCCCCCAACCCACGCGCTCGTCAAGGAAGACGTACGTTTATATTTAATTAGGGCTCCGGGCCCTGAAGCGTGGAAAAATCGCAGCATCTATCAAGGCTAGAGATGTGCAAATCAATTTGTGTTTTTCTGCCCAAGGTTTAAATTTTTTTTCTTCAAACTGCTCTTCCCGCTCTCTCTCTTTCCTCTTTCTCTCTCTTCAACTCTTCACATGTTATATATCATATATATTTCCGTTACACTTCCCAGGTTTCCGTGTCCCCAGAGAGGTGTCAAAGCACCACGAACAAAGTTACTGTCAGCAGCAACAAAGTGTGTTTGTTTTCAGAAGGTCATGAAGTTGTAGAGGGCGTAGTTGATCGACAAGGCGTCCTACTTTAAGGGGCTAACCTCATCCTCAACTCTATTCAAGGTAAAACATGTAGAAGAAGAGAGAATGAGGAGGTATACAACAGCAGGGGGAGGAGAGGGAACAAGGAGGTATACTACAGCAGAGAGAGGGAACAAGGAGGTATACTACAGCAGAGAGGAGAGGGAACAAGGAGGTATACTACAGCGGAGAGGAGAGGGAACAAGGAGGTATACTACAGCAGAGAGAGGGAACAAGGAGGTATACTACAGCAGAGAGGAGAGGGAACAAGGAGGTATACTACAGCAGAGAGGAGAGGGAACAAGGAGGTATACTACAGCGGAGAGGAGAGGGAACAAGGAGGTATACTACAGCAGAGAGGAGAGGGAACAAGGAGGTATACTACAGCAGAGAGAGGGAACAAGGAGGTATACTACAGCAGAGAGGAGAGGGAACAAGGAGGTATACTACAGCGGAGAGGAGAGGGAACAAGGAGGTATACTACAGCAGAGAGGAGAGGGAACAAGGAGGTATACTACAGCAGAGAGAGGGAACAAGGAGGTATACTACAGGAGAGAGGAGAGGGAACAAGGAGGTATACTACAGCGGAGAGGAGAGGGAACAAGGAGGTATACTACAGCAGAGAGGAGAGGGAACAAGGAGGTATACTACAGCAGAGAGGAGAGGGAACAAGGAGGTATACTACAGCGGAGAGGAGAGGGAACAAGGAGGTATACTACAGCAGAGAGGAGAGGGAACAAGGAGGTATACTACAGCAGAGAGAGGGAACAAGGAGGTATACTACAGGAGAGAGGAGAGGGAACAAGGAGGTATACTACAGCGGAGAGGAGAGGGAACAAGGAGGTATACTACAGCAGAGAGGAGAGGGAACAAGGAGGTATACTACAGCAGAGAGGAGAGGGAACAAGGAGGTATACTACAGCGGAGAGGAGAGGGAACAAGGAGGTATACTACAGCAGAGAGGAGAGGGAACAAGGAGGTATACTACAGCAGAGAGGAGAGGGAACAAGGAGGTATACTACAGGAGAGAGGAGAGAGGGAACAAGGAGGTATACTACAGCAGAGAGGGAACAAGGAGGTATACTACAGCAGAGAGGAGAGGGAACAAGGAGGTATACTACAGCAGAGAGGAGAGGGAACAAAGAGGTATACTACAGCAGAGAGGGAACAAGGAGGTATACTACAGCAGAGAGGAGAGGGAACAAGGAGGTATACTACAGCAGAGAGGGAACAAGGAGGTATACTACAGCAGAGAGGGAACAAGGAGGTATACTACAGGAGAGAGGGAACAAGGAGGTATACTACAGCAGAGAGGAGGAGAGGGAACAAGGAGGTATACTACAGCAGAGAGGGAACAAGGAGGTATACTACAGCAGAGAGGAGAGGGAACAAGAAGGTATACTACAGGAGAGAGGAGAGGGAACAAGGAGGTATACTACACCAGAGAGGAGAGGGAACAAGGAGGTATACTACAGCAGAGAGGGAACAAGGAGGTATACTACAGCAGAGAGGAGAGGGAACAAGGAGGTATACTACAGGAGAGAGGAGAGGGAACAAGGAGGTATACTACACCAGAGAGGAGAGGGAACAAGGAGGTATACTACAGCAGAGAGGGAACAAGGAGGTATACTACAGCAGAGAGGAGAGGGAACAAGGAGGTATACTACAGCAGAGAGGAGAGGGAACAAGGAGGTATACTACAGCAGAGAGGGAACAAGGAGGTATACTACAGCAGAGAGGAGAGGGAACAAGGAGGTATACTACAGGAGAGAGGAGAGGGAACAAGGAGGTATACTACACCAGAGAGGAGAGGGAACAAGGAGGTATACTACAGCAGAGAGGGAACAAGGAGGTATACTACAGCAGAGAGAGGGAACAAGGAGGTATACTACAGGAGAGAGGGAACAAGGAGGTATACTACAGGAGAGAGGAGAGGGAACAAGGAGCTATACTACAGCAGAGAGGAGAGGGAACAAGGAGGTATACTACAGCAGAGAGAGGGAACAAGGAGGTATACTACAGGAGAGAGGAGAGGGAACAAGGAGCTATACTACAGCAGAGAGGAGAGGGAACAAGGAGGTATACTACAGCAGAGAGGAGAGAGAACAAGGAGGTATACTACAGCAGAGAGGGAACAAGGAGGTATACTACAGCAGAGAGGAGGAGAGAGAACAAGGATGTATACTACAGCAGAGAGGGAACAAGGAGGTATACTACAGCAGAGAGGAGAGGGAACAAGGAGGTATACTACAGCAGAGAGGAGGAGAGGGAACAAGGAGGTATACTACAGGAGAGAGGAGGAGAGGGAACAAGGAGGTATACTACAGCAGAGAGGGAACAAGGAGGTATACTACAGCAGAGAGGAGAGGGAACAAGGAGGTATACTACAGCAGAGAGGAGGAGAGGGAACAAGGAGGTATACTACAGCAGAGAGGGAACAAGGAGGTATACTACAGCAGAGAGGAGAGGGAACAAGGAGGTATACTACAGCAGAGAGGAGAGGGAACAAGGAGGTATACTACAGCAGATAGGAGAGGGAACAAGGAGGTATACTACAGCAGAGAGGGAACAAGGAGGTATACTACAGCAGAGAGAGGGAACAAGGAGGTATACTACAGCAGAGAGGAGAGGGAACAAGGAGGTATACTACATCAGAGAGGAGAGGGAACAAGGAGGTATACTACAGGAGAGAGGAGGAGAGGGAACAAGGAGGTATACTACAGCAGAGAGGAGAGGGAACAAGGAGGTATACTACAGCAGAAAGGAGAGGGAACAAGGAGGTATACTACAGCAGAGAGAGGAGAGGGAACAAGGAGGTATACTACAGCAGAGAGGGAACAAGGAGGTATACTACAGCAGAGAGGAGAGAGAACAAGGAGGTATACTACAGCAGAGAGGAGAGGGAACAAGGAGGTATACTACAGCGGAGAGAGGAGAGGGAACAAGGAGGTATACTACAGCAGAGAGGGAACAAGGAGGTATACTACAGCAGAGAGGGAACAAGGATGTATACTACAGTAGAGAGGAGAGGGAACAAGGATGTATACTACAGCAGAGAGGGAACAAGGAGGTATACTACAGCCGAGAGGAGAGGGAACAAGGAGGTATACTACAGCAGAGAGAGGAGAGGGAACAAGGAGGTATACTACAGCAGAGAGGAGAGGGAACAAGGAGGTATACTACAGCAGAGAGGAGAGAGAACAAGGAGGTATACTACAGCAGAGAGGGAACAAGGAGGTATACTACAGCAGAGAGGAGAGGGAACAAGGAGGTATACTACAGCAGAGAGGGAACAAGGAGGTATACTACAGCAGAGAGGGAACAAGGATGTATACTACAGCAGAGAGATGGAACAAGGAGGTATACTACAGCAGAGAGGGAACAAGGAGGTATACTACAGCAGAGAGGAGAGGGAACAAGGAGGTATACTACAGCAGGGAGGAGAGAGGAACAAGGAGGTATACTACAGCAGAGAGGAGAGGGAACAAGGAGGTATACTACAGGAGAGAGGAGAGGGAACAAGGAGGTATACTACAGCAGAGAGGAGAGGGAACAAGGAGGTATACTACAGCAGAGAGAGGAGAGAGAACAAGGAGGTATACTACAGGAGAGAGGAGAGGGAACAAGGAGGTATACTACACCTGAACGGGTTAACCTTCTGTAGTGTGGTTGTGAAAGGGTTAACCATTTGTCGTGTGGTAGTGAAAGGTTAACCTTGTTTTGTAACAGGGGCCAGTGCTCCCTTACTTTCTCTGGAGCCCAGGATTGGAACAAGCTGCCTATCCCCATCAAGCAGAGCTTGAGCCTCCACAGCTTCAAGAGAAGCGTCAGGAAATGGCTCATGGACAGAATAGAGGAATAGCCCCCTATAGTTTTAATGGGTTTCCAATCAGTTTTTAGTTATTGTGGGGTATAACATTTTAGCTACTGTATAGGTTAGTCTTCTAATGTTTTAAATGTATGTGTTTTGTGTTATTGTCGTGTTTTTGTTGTGGCCTAACAGCCCTGGGACCATGACGGAAATAAGGGTTTTACTCTCTCATGTTATCCTTTGGATCCTTGTTGTGTGTTTTTAATCAGTCAATAAAATAAAATTAAATCAAAGCAGACCCACAACAATATTGGGATTTTAAAACAATAAAGCCATAAAAGTTCATGTAAAAATACTCAACACGTTTGTTAATGGCATCAAAACCACTCTCAAAGAACACCTAGAGGCAAATCTTTCCTGTGACAAAATGGCATCCAATGTAATAAAAAAAGTCAACCAACGAACTAGATTCTTGTACCGGATCTCCTCTCTGGTAAACAAGAATACCCTGAAGACTCTGGCAGGAGCACTCATTCAAGGGTACTACGACAATGCTTGCACCTCATGGTACCAAAGCACCTCAAAGGCACTAAAAACAAGATTACAAACATCACAGTATCAGTATCAGTACAGTATCAGTACTAAATACCTATATGTCCCTATGCCATAAATGTCATGTATGTTGTGTATGTCATAAATGTCTATATGAATTGAAAATGGGGGACCCTGATGTAAACAAGACAAACGTCTTTCTCAGGTCTGCATCCCCTTAACAATTGTGTGTATTGAGCCGTACTGTATTGTACCCATTCTGCAATCTGTTAAATAAAGTTTTCATTCATTCATTCACAAAACAAACTGGTCAGACTACTGCTTGACCTTACCCCCAGAACCCACCTCACCCCTGCCCACTTTGACAACCTAGGATAGACGACAGCAACTTGCAATGGGCCTGGTCTACAAGATACAGTATACGACTAAGGTACCCATGTACATATTCAGCAATGTTGCTGAATAAAATAATTAAACCGTTAAGACCTGTCGAATTAGCAGTCAATGTGTATATTGTCATTACACCCTGATGTAAACAAGACGAAAGCTTTTTTTCTTTTTTTATATCTGTCGCCATGGTACAGTGGTACCATTCCCGTTTCGCAAACACAAACACTTTGCAAAAAGCTGGTTCGAATCTCGTTTTTTCCCCTTTTATATATCATTCATTTATAAAATGAAATGGTGTTCTTCCAACGTGTTTTGGCTAAATACATTATTGTACATGTACTGTATGTCGTTTTTAATAATCTATTCCTCCCATGCTGTCCATCTGCGGACCACAAATGACATCAGAAATCAGACAAAAGTATCGTTTTATTTTTCAAACGTATTCAAATTATACATCATAACCATGTCACAACAGCAGTTATAATGTGTATATTATCATCAATACGTTAGTTTACCAATAGGTTAAAGTGTTATTAGATAGATAGTTATTCCTTTTTCCAGATATTCTCTCCGGAAAAAACAAGATTCAAACCAGCTTTTTGCAAAATGTTAGTGTTTGCTAAACAGGAATGGTACCACTGTACCATGGTGACAGATACAAATAAAGCTTTCGTCTTGTTTATATCATGGTGTAATGAAAATATACACTGACTGCTAATTCGACAGGTCTTAACGGTTTAATTATTTTATTCAGCAACATTGCGTACACAAACTTATTGTTACCAATAAGTATTTTCTTCTAACGAAATGAATGGACAAGAGAGCCGTACGTCGGCCGTCTAATGAAGTTAGATTTGACACATTTTAATATATACACTTTGACTGCTGAATTGACACGTTTAACTTATTCATTCTTTAATTCAGCAACATTCATTCATGCAGTCTGTAGACATAGGACGTTGTAGCATCCTATGAATGAAGTCACCAGCTGTAATCGAACTGAATGTAACTCGAGCTTTGTCCAGCGCAAAGCTCCTCCAATGAATGAACAAAAAGCCGGCGCGTTGGGCCGTTGTCACCAGCTGTATGAGAGCGCCCCCGCTGGTCATTGTTACCGTTGATACGGTGCCCAAACGGTCCCCAAACAGTGGTTCCAGGACTTTTCCCGGCTTCATCTGTAGAAAAAAAAAAAACATCAAAACGATGACACGGCTGTCTGTTCGCTCACAAAAGAAAAAATAAATGGAATTGGACATTTCTATCTCAACTGATGACCATTTGTTTGAAGGTTCTCCTCCCCATAGACACCAATGTATTCCCACTCTAGAAATACAATGATTTTTGAGCTTTTTTCCCCTTCTGTTCCAATCGCCACCAGGGCCACAATTGTCGACAGAATGCCACAATATCGCACATAACCCTTCGCCTACTCCTTGAAGTGCTCATGTGCGCTTCACAAAGGCCAGCTTCAAAACAGTCTGTACAGTCTTTTGGTCTTTGGCAACAGCTTGTGAGAGCAGCGCATTAACACATTCTCCGCCGGGCATTGTACCCATCTAATGCCCCTCTCTGCCAGCGCTATAAGTCTATGGAGTGGCTCACCTTCTTTGCAGGGCTATAACTTTAAAATTTGTTTGCTATATTGACATTATCGTTTTTATCATTTTCTGCAGTAATTCCTAGAACGTGAGTTATAGGCCTAAACGCATATATAGATTATCGATTGCCGTTTCCCCCCTATACACGCTATATTAAAAAATGTAACTATATGATCGGTATACGTTATGCTTCATTATGCGTGGAGGAAAGGGGGGGGGGTCGTTTATAATTCCCCGATCATCAGTAAATGCTTTATGTGGTATGGGTGGATATATTGATCAGATGGTTTGCAAACAAGGAAACTCACAATTGGTTTGAAAATAATGTTAGTGTTACCGTGCGTCAAAGAGACTGTCGGTGAAAGATCCCAGGTATACGACGCCGATCGCCTAGGTCCATTTCTGGTTTGTATGTCGCAATAAACGCCGAAATCATATCGATTATTAAGTTTAGAAAGCGATCCATTATGTACATTGTGTCTGTCGGGAGTCATGCAACTATATCTGATGGCCGGATGAATTTAATCGCCGCACAGCCCCCATATCCTGTAGGTGAGTGTAACTCGCCCGACCATCCACCAGGCGGCAGTATT
>NW_028170860.1:89165-156665 GCF_963971535.1 Notolepis coatsorum | reverse complement strand
CTCTATACTCTACTCTCTGCCCCACTCTACTCTCTCTCTATACTCTACTCTCTGCCCCACTCTACAATCTCTACTCTCTCCCCTACTCTACTCTCTCTCTATACTATACTCTCTATCCTACTCTAGTATCTACCCCACTCTACTATCTCCCCCACTCTACTATCTCTCTATACTCTACTCTCTCTCTATACTCTACTCTCTCTCTATACTCTACTCTCTCCCCTACTCTACTCTCTCTCTATACTCTACTCTCTCCCTATACTCTACTCTCTCCCTATACTCTACTCTCTCCCTATACTCTACTCTCTCCCTATACTCTATTATCTCCCTATACTCTATCTCCCTATACTCTACTCTCTCCATATACTCTCTACTCTCTCCCCTACTCTACTATCTCTCTATACTCTACTCTCTCCCCTACTCTACTATCTCTCTATACTCTACTCTCTCCCTATACTCTACTCTCTCCCTATACTCTACTGTCTCCCTATACTCTACTCTCTCCCTATACTCTATTATCTCCCTATACTCTATCTCCCTATACTCTACTCTCTCCATATACTCTCTACTCTCTCCCTATACTCTATTATCTCCCTATACTCTATCTCCCTATACTCTACTCTCTCCATATACTCTCTACTCTCTCCCTATACTCTACTATCTCTCTATACTCTACTCTCTCCCCCACTCTACTCTCTGTCCCACTCTACTCTCCCTCTATACTCTACTCTCTCCCTATACTCTACTCTCTCCCTATACTCTACTCTCCCTCTATACTCTACTCTCTCCCTATACTCTACTCTCTCCATATACTCTACTCTCCCTCTATACTCTACTCTCTCCCTATACTCTACTCTCTCCATATACTCTACTCTCTCCCTATACTCTACTCTCTCCATATACTCTACTCTCTCCATATACTCTACTCTCTCCCCCACTCTACTCTCTGCCCCACTCTACTCTCTGCGTGCAGAAAGGAGGTTGAGCAGCTGGTGTTCTGGTGCAGCCAGATGAAGACCAGTGGAAACGACTGTGGAGTTCAGGAAGAGCCTCCCCCCTCCCTGCTCCCTCCCTCCCCCTCCCTGCTCCCTCCCTGCTCCCTCCCTAAATGTCAGTGGCTCTGCATATAGATGACAATGGTGCATTTATATATAGCAATTTTATCCAAAGCGCTTTACAACTTATGCCTCGCATTCACCCATTTACTCACCGACATTCATTTACTCAGACAGCGGAAGCAACCATGCAAGGTGCCACCCAGCTCATCGGGAGCAGTTAGGGGGTTAAGTGTCATGCTCAAGAACACTTCGACAAGCTGCCGGGAGGAGCGGTACTCAAACAGGGAACCTTCTGATTACCAGACGAGACCGTTCTACCTCCTGAGCCGCTGTCGCCTTGGCAGTTACCACTGTGGAGTCATTCAAGAAACCAAAATATCCCAGGACCTCAAGCAGGGGCGGCCTTAAAGTTCAAGGGGCCCGTTATAAGAACAAATATGGGGCCCTTATCTTATATTAACAAGGTGAAAGACTTTGTCAGTAAACATCTTTCTGTGTTGGTGGTGTGCCTCTTTCCACCGCGCATCAGTTATCCACATTGGCACATTGCGCGCATTTGCTTTATCAATCCAGGGTGTGTTTTCTTTGTCAATCTGGGGCCCTGCGAGCAAGTGGGGCCCATTTCAGTTGAAACGGGTGAAACATTGCAAAGGCCACTCATGACCTCCTCACTGGTCGGTCGTGGGGAGGGTTGAAGAATCTATCGCATGTCCCCTCCGATACATGCGGAGTCAGCCAGCCACTTCTTTTCACCTGCCAGCGCGGACTCTCATTGGCGAGGTGTAACGTGTGGGAAGCACACACTACCCTCGCCATCTCCTGTCCTCGCTGTGCAGGCGCCGTGACCGACCTGTAGGAGTCGCTGTTTACAACGACCAGATTACCACCCATCGACTCCCCTCCCGCTGACTCTGCCAATTGAGTCAGTATGACGGCCGGCCAAAGCCGGAGGCAGCGCTGACAGCCGGATTCAATACCGGTGTCTCTCGCGTTGGTGACGAGCGCTTAGACCGCTGCGCCACCCAGCCGCCCAACTTTATACAAATATTATAGAATATATGAAAGTATATACAAAGTATATATAAATACATATAAAAAATAAATATATATAATAAATAATTCGCAATAAAGAAAGCCATTTGCATAGACATAGATAAATTAGCGGACAACACATACCATAATATTAGTCACTCTTCTATTGGTACGAGAACTCGGGGTGTAGCCATAGTCGTTAAACGTAAGTTGAATATTGTACTAAAGGGAGTATGGTCTGATGTAGAAGGTCGGATAACTATAGCTAAGATTGAACATAAGAACAGGAAAATAGCGTTGGTAGCGGTATACGCCCCAAATTTGTACGAAGAAGATTTCTTCACTACACTAACCAATGCAATGTTAGACATTCCCGATTACTCATTTATAATAGGTGCAGATTTTAATGCCATCTGGAACCCAAGGATGGACAAATCTTACCTCGCCTTTTCCAGCGAACAAAAGAATTCATCGAAGGCATTAAAGGATTGGTCGAAGATTACAGGTGTAAATGACTTATGGCGGTTACATAATCCCACGACCCGAAAGTACTCTTGTCGATCTGCGAGACATAATACATTATCCAGAATAGATTATGTCTTTGCATCACAGAGACTATTTGATAATTATGAAGTGGAAATGATACCCAGATCACTGTTATTTACTCCTTAAAGGTACATTTGGTATACTATCCTCCCGAGCCCCAAGATGGCGATTTAAC
Source organism: Notolepis coatsorum (assembly GCF_963971535.1). NCBI lineage: Eukaryota > Metazoa > Chordata > Actinopteri > Aulopiformes > Paralepididae > Notolepis > Notolepis coatsorum. The sequence goes on along the minus strand of NW_028170860.1, from coordinate 153,854 downwards.
TCGTTGCTGCTTAATAACAAGGAATTCATTACACAACTCAAAGAAGCTCTTATAGTATTCCAACGGGAGAATGCAAACTCGGTGCAAGACCCCAGAATATTATGGATGTCGGTAAAGGGAATGATCAAAGATTTCACGGATAGCTTTTCCTCCAAAATGCGCAAGAATAAATGCACAAAACTGGCTGAGCTGGAAACGCTTTACTCAACGTTATTTAATTCTCTAAAATACAACAACTCAACTCGACTAGAGAATCAAGTTAACGTACTAAAAATAGAGATCAATGCCATATACAGACAACAATCGGAAATACAAATACGCAGCACAAGACAACAGCAGTACTCCCATGGTTCCAAACCTAGTCACCTATTAGCCATGCGATTAAGAATTAATGCAAAATTTGCAGATATAACTACCATTAGAGCACAACAAGTACTTGTAACAGATCCTGTAAAAATAAACGATACATTCAAAGAATTCTACTCCGACTTATATAAATCAGAAACGACCTTCGATCAAAACAAAATGGACACATTTCTTAATCAAATTATTCTCCCTAAACTTTCAGAGGATGACGCTAAACAGTTAGAAACACCGATCACACTAGAGGAACTCAAGAAGGCCATAACCGCAATGCAAAGTGGTAAGGCTCCTGGAAGAGACGGTTTCCCATCAGAAATGTACCTTTCTTGTTGGGACATAATTGGTCCCTTATTACTAAATATGATCTTATACTCAGTCAAGGAGGGGAACTTCCATAAGAATGACAATATTGCACTCATAACAGTTCTCCTTAAAAAAGACAAAGACCCCAACGAGTGCGGTAGTTATAGACCTTTAAGCCTCCTCGGAACCGATATCAAACTGTACTCTAAGGTATTAGCCATCAGATTACAAAAGCATATGACGTCTTTAGTTCACCCGGATCAAACTGGCTTCATAAGAGGCCGCCTGATCACTGATAACATAAGACGAATACTGCACGTACTAGATGCCGACAAGGATGACACCATACCTAAGGCGATGCTGTCCCTGGATGCTATGAAAGCCTTTGACAGGCTGGAATGGTCGTATCTATGGGCAGTACTAGAAAGGATGGGGTTAGGAAAAGGATTCATTGATATGATTAAAGTATTATACAAAGACCCATCGGCCATGATTACAACAGGCACAATCATCTCCAAAATCTTTCCGGTATCAGGCTCTGCCAGACAGGATTGTCCTCTTAGTCCCGGACTATTCAATCTATCATTAGAGCCTTTAGCACAATATATAAGACAATCCCAATCCATAGAACCAATCGTAATCAAGGGCACACAACAAAAAATTAGTTTATATGCGGACGACGTAATATTGTTCATGCAAAACCCCAACACCACATTGCCTCATCTGCTCAAGTTGATTGAGGACTTTGGTGATTTATCGGGATTTAAGATAAATTGGCCGAAGTCGGCTTTCCTTCCACTTAACACCCCTGCAAAAAAAGATATAACCCTCCCAGGAGAGATACCGATGGTAAAACATTTCAGATGCTTGGGAGTGGAAATATTCCCCACCATAAGACAAACGGTGAAGCACAATTACACAAAAATCCAAAACAAAATCAAAGACGACCTTGATAGATGGGCAAAACTTAAAAACACAGTACAAGCACGGATATCAATAGTTAAGATGGATGTACTACCTAGAATCAACTTCTTCAGTTCAATGCTACCGTTACCCCCTCCAGAGGGTTACTGGAAAAGATTACACTCCTCCACATACAAATTTATTTGGAATAACAAACCACCACGTATAAAAAGATCCACCGCACAGAGAAATAAAGCAGATGGTGGCATGGCATTTCCAGATTTTTTCCAATATTTTAAGGCGTATACATTAAGACCATTGACAACATGGTTTGACCCCCAAGCATTAGTATCCTGGAGAAAATTAGAAGAAAACATAGTAGCACCACATAGACTGAAGGACATAGCATACACTGAACTACCAATCAAGCACTGTGAACGAAAATGTGGCCCCATAATTACTCATGCGATCCGGATATGGCGTGAATCAGAAAAAAAAAATCCTAACCCACATAAATGGCACAATCATACTCCCTTATTCAATAACAATGCACTCTTAATTGAAAAACGACCTATACGATTCCCTATATGGGAAGAGCAAGGCATACACTCATTAGGGGATGTTTTTAACAAACAGGGTTTTTGTAGTGATAAAGAAATACGCAAAAAATGTAATATCACCAAGTCCACATGGCTTTTTTACAAACAGTTACAGCTATGTTTGAAGTCTCACGGTGTTCCATTAGACAGACCAATTGAACACCACAGATACCACAAATTCTTCTACGAAAGAGAGACATCGAGAGGTTTTGGTTCAGAATTGTATCATCAATTACTAACGTCCTCGTATGAAACCCTCCAACTAGACTCTGTCTGGAGGAGGGATATACCAGACCTGGAAAATGACTTTGATTGGCAAGGAGCCTGGGCAAATGTCCGACTTACATCAAGGAACCCGGATCATCAACAAATCAATCTTAACTATATTCACAGGACATACTTGACTCCTATAAGACTGTGCCGAATGGGGCTTAAACAAGACTCCAAATGCTCCCAATGTACAAATGGGGACGAAGGGACATTTATGCACATGTATTGGGACTGCCCACCAGTTAAGGCATTCTGGAAAGATGTGACCCAACAATTATCAAAACTCGTATCTTGGAATATACCTGTACACCCCTCGGTATTACTATTGAATGATGTTTTTGAGTTTGCAGTGAATCCACAGCTAAAGAGATTGGTTTTATCGGGTATCACAGTAGCTAAAAAGCTGATCGCATCACGCTGGTTTCAACCGGAAAAAATGTGCCGTAAAGTTTGGTTTCTTACATATCTCGATGTGATTTATCAAGAAATATCTACAGCAAGAATTCTGGGTCTCAATGAATCCAAAATGTCAATGTGGTTAGAAGTGGTGGAGAGAATAAAAGCTAGCTTATAATGGTAGTGTCTGGTTAGGTGCGAGGGATAGTGGAGGTACTTCTCAAGGTGGGGTCCGGGAGGGGGGGGTTCGAGCTGGAGCATATGTGTGTAGGTTTTTTAGATAACAGGTATTAGGGGTATATCTTATATAAGACAATTAACTAAAATGTGATCTCATTGGATGTGCTCTGACAATTAATGCTTGTATATCTTATCGTGTGTTGTCATGTTTGTTTATGTGTTTGTTTAAAAAATAATAAAAAAATAAAATACAAAAAAGAAAGCCATTTGCTGCAACTTAAGTACAGTGTATAAGGTTGCACCATGTAGCTGCGCCCCTATGCCACTCTCCAGGGAGAAAGCACTGGGCCCCGTTCCCCGTACCTGGATAACTGAGTTAGCCGGATAACTTTCGGTCAAGTCTGACTTAAGCCGGACCTTCCCATTCCCCGAAGCTGGATTGTCTAAATCACCATGACAACAGATCAAAAAGTTTGAGCCTGGTCGAGAGCAGGCTTAAGTTCAGTTAGCCGGATGAACCATGGCCACGCCCCCGCATAGAAGTGACAGCTCGTTTCCTGAAATGATTCTCACAGTCTAGGATCTGCATTATACCATTCTGAATTACGTTTCTGTGCTTCGTTTTTCCTAGAGGGGGCTTTTGAAATGTATAATAATAGAACTAAATGCTGATAATAAATCATATTGAGCCTATAGATTTACTTTGTCCTAAATAAAATAATGCACGTCATATACGGCGCTCGGAGTCGCGATACACGCTGCATGTGGTTATTTTAATAACGGCTCATTGCAAATGTGAATCCCGCGGGGATATTTTTAATGAATGAAACCTATCGGCCGTTTGGCTCTGATTAGTTTCATATATTAATCTCCGCTGTAGATTTGCTTAATGGAGCGCCGGATTGTGTTTCATTCAAGCATAAAATTGAAGTGTCTATGCGGGGATTGTGGTTTTTGTGTGATATTGTAACTGGGATTAAAATGTCTGATGAGATGCGCTGTTTGACGGATTTGAGAAATTGAATGAGCCGTTGACGTCACATTAATGCATTTGAGAATAAAGAGATAAAACTCCATTTTTTTCCTCAACGTGCACCAAATTGAATTATTCCTACATTGCAAAAAGAAGGAAAAGACTAGGAGAAGTGGGATTCGAACCCGGGCCGCCTGTGTGAAAGTCAAAAGCAGAAACCATTACACCACAGTGTAGATAGGTAAAAGATCCACCATACATCAATCAATGGGTAAGAGAGCCGTATCCTTATTCTGCATAACAGTTTAACTAATTATTTTCGCTAGCAAGATCTCATTTGATTATCCATTCCATAAACCTACTGCCAGCAGGCAAGTTTAAAGAAATATAATCTGATTGATTGGGGTAATGAGGGACTTAAAATTAGCCTATAGATAACGCATTTAACTTGTCGGCGAGGCGATTGAGCCGTACTGCAACCTGTTAATAAAGTTTTAAATCAATTAATCAATCAATGCCGTTAGAAAATCAGGATCTCTGCTATCGATACGTGATGGCTTTTCAACTGAAGCGGCCGCGCGCACTTATCCTGGGTCTCAAGTCTGGTTTGAGTTAACGAGACTGAATCCACCTTCGAGGAACAGGAAAATCCCGGCTTCAAACATCGGGTTAACTGAATCTGGATAATGGGACTCTTGATCGACTTAGTTGAACCAGGTACGGGGAATAGGGCCCATGTCATCCGAACGTGGCACATGAAGCCGAGGGCGAGAAGGCGCCCAGCTGTCGTCGTCACTGTCCTCCATTTTGTAAGACTCACTTCCAGACAGTGTTGACGACAGGGACCTGTACCTCTGCAGTGAAGCGTGACAGAAAAACATGATTGCCATCAGACGGTTCACATTTGTGCGGTCAGGGATCACGTATGTCTCAGATCTACGCTTTAAAAAATAAATGTTTTTTCACGGAAATTCACTGTATTATTTGACGGATTACTTTTGTTTTTCTACTTTAAGTGTAAATGCCATAAAAATACAGTAAATTACCTTTTATCAAAATTGTAACCATTAAATAAAGGTTGTAATCTGTAAATGTATTTGATCTTACTGTAATTTGACAGTAAGTATTTGGAAACCATTGATGCCAGATATTTCTTCCAGCTTTTTTTCTTACAGTGTAGGAACCGCGTATACATTTGAGAATGTCAAACTTTTGCAATATATTATTTATATAGTTATATATAGTTATATATATATTCGACCTGTCGTATGAACGTCCTTGTTGATCCTTTTCAACCACGTCCTTCCACAGCATCGCTACGCCAGTTCACCTCGTACCAACAAACTTATTTTCCGCTTGTCAAACTTCCTGAGTTTTCTTGGCTTGGTCATTTGTCTGTCTCGAGGTTCTCTCCTGCCATGCGTGACAGCTATGAATCATGGGACTATCTGCCTGTATGTGAGCCATCTGGTGTGGCACTTTTTTCCACATGCATAAGTGCATCTTACAGATAGTACGCTCTCCCTCCACCCTCCCCACTGTCTCCTCTGACATGCACACACACACACACACACACACACACACACACTACACCTACACACACACACACACACACACACACACACACACACACACACACACACACACACACACACACACACACACACACACACACACACACACATACGTGTTTACAGGTACTCCCGAGGACCTTGAGATATCAATAAGGTTGCGAGGACCCCCCTTTCCGCTGTGATTTGGACCCTGAAAAAAATATATTTACCAATAGATGGCGCTCAACTGCTGGAAACTGACTTCAAAATAATTTAACACACATGTTTGTTTTTTGTGTTATGTTATGTCATGGGACAGACTCGTGAGGACTAGTGGTGTAAGCCAATCAGATACAGACGTGGGGCGGGACATGAGGGTCCTCAGAGAAGCGTATAAATAAGAATACACACGCCTGTCCTCAGAAAAGCATATACACCGGAACACACACGTCTATATAAATACATATAGTTTCTGCCTTCAGAAGGTGTTATAACATATCATTTCTGCCTCCAGAAGGTTTTATATGGTTTTATATGAAACATATAGGCCTAGTTTCTGTCTCCAGAAGGTTTTATAAGAAACATATAGTTTCTGCATTCAGAAGGTAAATATATCATTTCTGCATTCAGAAGGTTTTATAAGAAACATAGTTTCTGCCTTCAGGTTTGATATGAAACATAATAACTCGACATTTTTCTTACCCTCTTCCCACTCTAAAGGGCTACCTGTCGAGAATTTATAGGCAGCTATGCTCATTACAGTCCACCTCCTTAACCCTCATGTTGTGTTAGGAATTGGCACCACTGACCGGTTAGCGGGTCAATGTTGACCCGGGGTCTAACTCAGTCCTGACCACTAAAAAGAAAGGAGTATCACTCAATATAGTTAATACTACATCCTAACTAACATTATATGCATTCATAACCATATAATCCCATTGTAATTTGATTGTATTACAATCACATCATGTCCCTTATTTTTTAGATGAAAATGAGGTTGTTCAATCATAATATACTAAATGTGAAACCCATAGATAATGTTTTCTGACTATAATAGAACAATATTAGAATATAACTACTGAAAAAAAGTTTAGTATATTTATTATTTTATTTATTTATATTTAGTATTTTTATGGTATAGTTTACCTTGCCCGGTCAAGAATGACCCTAACACCACAGTCGTACCTTTTTTTCTGCAGATACCTTCAGAATTTTCAAAATGGTGACAGTTTTGCTGCGCTTATATAATATGTATAATATGTGTTGTGGAGGATATCATAAAGCCTTGTTCTAATCAAATCAACTACATGATAGTTATTACATATTATAACCTTGAAACGGGTCGCTGGAGACCCTACCACCACATAAGGGTTAAACATTATTTCTCTTCGGAGTTGTGGGATATTTTCAATGTTTTAGCTAATTTTGATTTAAATGGTATAATTCCCATTTTAAAATGTTTTACCATGGTATGTTTGGTATCTTTTTTTTCCAGCACAGCCTCACATATATGACCTGACAGTTTTCATACTGCATAATACTGTATATACTACTGTATACTGTACAACACAAAACACAAAATCGGATTGAGAAATGTGTTCTTTTTACTATGAACCAATGCAAACATATTCAATCAAGCATATAAAACAGTGGAAATGCCCCCTCAGGTAGCATATTTACATAAACAAAAGAGAAAAGGGCAGAATTCAATTCAAAAACAAGTATTTTCTTAATACACAGGTAATAAACCCAGACGAAATGTAGATTCTCAACTGGAAAATCTCACCATCATGCTTTTTTAGAAATAGTCAGTAAAAAAGTAAGTAAAAGTAAAAAAAAAATATAGCATCATTATGGAATGTAACTAAAGTAATGTGCAATAAAAATACTATAATATAATAATAGTAAAAGTAAAGAGGAATATTCAATATACATATATACACTATATAGACTACTGTAGACTACTGTACATCATATACATATGTGTGTGTGTGCGACATTGTACTGTGCTGTACTGTGTGCTCAACTGTGCCACAATTCGAAACAGTTTGCCAATGACGAGACAGAGGGCTACATCACAGCGCTTGCATTTCCAGGGAGTCAGGGTCCTTTTCCCCCCTTTGTGACACTGCTGGCAGATCCTGCGGCCATGTGTGGCTTTCTGTCTGACGTCCTCTGTAGGTGCTGCGATGGCAACAGGGATATGGTCTACCTTCCTGTCAAGAGGAGCTAGTGTGATGTCCACGCCACACAACTCACGCGCTATCTCGCACATGAAGTCCTTGTGAGTCATGTGTGCCTCCTGTTTTGCCTTACTGATTTCACAGTGGAGGATGTAGGCGTTGGTGCTCGCGATGTCCACAAAGTGGAAGAACATGGTCCGGTACCAGTGGGAAGTTCTGCGGTGTGTGGAGTAGTACTGGATCAGCTGGTCTGAAAGGTCAACTCCGCCCATGAATTTGTTGTAGTGAATCATGGTGGTGGGACTACGAAACATCTTGATCGTCCAGACCCCATGCACCTTCAAGATTCAAGAGATTCAAGAGTTTTATTCATCACATACATACAGTGAAATGCGGGTGGCCATGCCCGCTTCGATTGTGCAATAATACAAAATAATAAAATAGACATAATAAACAGGTATAAAAATACATAAAGCATATACCTTTACTCTCCTCTGGACCATGTCTGTAGGTTGAAGGACCCCTGGGTGGACGGTGGAGCACGCAGACACCTAGACAGAATAGAATAGAATAGAAATTAATCATCCACAGGGAAATTTTACACTACAAATCGCTCACAGTAGAGGGTACATGGTGTGTACAGTATATGTTGTGTACAGTGTGTACAGTATATGTTGTGTACAGTGTGTACAGTATATGGTGTGTACAGTGTGTACAGTATATATTGTGTACAATGTGTACAGTATATGTTGTGTACAGTATATGTTTACAGTGTGTACAGTATATGTTGTGTACAGTATATGTTGTGTACAGTGTGTACAGTATATGTTGTGTACAGTCTGTACAGTATGTGTTGTGTACAGTATGTACAGTATATGTTGTGTACAGTGTGTACAGTATATGTTGTGTACAGTATATGTTGTTGTGTATAGTATGTGTTGTGTACAGTATATGTTATGTACAGTATGTGTTGTGTACAGTGTGTGTTGTGTACAATGTGTACAGTATATGTTGTGTACAGTATGTGTTGTGTACAGTGTGTGTTGTGTACAGTGTGTACAGTATGGTGTGTACAGTGTGTGTTGTGTACAGTGTGTACAGTATATGGTGTGTACAGTATGTGTTGTGTACAGTGTGTACAGTATATGTTGTGTACAGTATATGTTGTGTACAGTATGTACATTATATGGTGTGTACAGTGTGTACAGTATATGATGTGTACAGTGTACAGTATATGGTGTGTACAGTGTGTACAGTATATGGTGTGTACAGTATATGGTGTGTACAGTGTGTACAGTATATGGTTTGTACAGTGTGTACAGTATATGTTGTGTACAGTGTGTACAGTATATGTTGTGTGTGTACAGTGTGTACAGTATATGTTGTGTACAGTATATGTTGTGTACAGTATATGTTGTGTACAGTATATGGTGTGTACAGTATATGGTGTGTACAGTGTACAGTATATGTTGTGTATATGCCCGCTTCGATTGTGCAATAATACAAAATAATAAAATAGACATAATAAACAGGTATAAAAATACATAAAGCATATACCTTTACTCTCCTCTGGACCATGTCTGTAGGTTGAAGGACCCCTGGGTGGACGGTGGAGCACGCAGACACCTAGACAGAATAGAAATTAATCATCCACAGGGAAATTTTACACTACAAATCGCTCACAGTAGAGGGTACATGGTGTGTACAGTATATGTTGTTGTGTATAGTATGTGTTGTGTACAGTATATGTTATGTACAGTATGTGTTGTGTACAGTGTGTGTTGTGTACAGTGTGTACAGTATATGTTGTGTACAGTATGTGTTGTGTACAGTGTGTGTTGTGTACAGTGTGTACAGTATGGTGTGTACAGTGTGTGTTGTGTACAGTGTGTACAGTATATGGTGTGTACAGTATGTGTTGTGTACAGTGTGTACAGTATATGTTGTGTACAGTATATGTTGTGTACAGTATGTACATTATATGGTGTGTACAGTGTGTACAGTATATGATGTGTACAGTGTACAGTATATGGTGTGTACAGTGTGTACAGTATATGGTGTGTACAGTATATGGTGTGTACAGTGTGTACAGTATATGGTTTGTACAGTGTGTACAGTATATGTTGTGTACAGTGTGTACAGTATATGTTGTGTGTGTACAGTGTGTACAGTATATGTTGTGTACAGTATATGTTGTGTACAGTATATGTTGTGTACAGTATATGGTGTGTACAGTATATGGTGTGTACAGTGTACAGTATATGTTGTGTATATGCCCGCTTCGATTGTGCAATAATACAAAATAATAAAATAGACATAATAAACAGGTATAAAAATACATAAAGCATATACCTTTACTCTCCTCTGGACCATGTCTGTAGGTTGAAGGACCCCTGGGTGGACGGTGGAGCACGCAGACACCTAGACAGAATAGAAATTAATCATCCACAGGGAAATTTTACACTACAAATCGCTCACAGTAGAGGGTACATGGTGTGTACAGTATATGTTGTGTACAGTGTGTACAGTATATGGTGTGTACAGTGTGTACAGTATATGGTGTGTACAGTGTGTACAGTATATGTTGTGTACAGTGTGTACAGTATATGTTGTGTACAGTATATGTTTACAGTGTGTACAGTATATGTTGTGTACAGTATATGGTGTACAGTGTGTACAGTATATGTTGTGTACAGTATGTACAGTATGTGTTGTGTACAGTATGTACAGTATATGTTGTGTACAGTGTGTACAGTATATGTTGTGTACAGTATATGTTGTTGTGTATAGTATGTGTTGTGTACAGTATATGTTGTGTACAGTATGTGTTGTGTACAGTGTGTGTTGTGTACAGTGTGTACAGTATATGTTGTGTACAGTATGTGTTGTGTACAGTGTGTGTTGTGTACAGTGTGTACAGTATATGGTGTGTACAGTATGTGTTGTGTACAGTATGTACAGTATATGTTGTGTACAGTATATGTTGTGTACAGTATGTACATTATATGGTGTGTACAGTATATGGTGTGTACAGTGTACAGTATATGGTGTGTACAGTGTGTACAGTATATGTTGTGTACAGTATATGGTGTGTACAGTATATGGTGTGTACAGTGTGTACAGTATATGGTGTGTACAGTGTGTACAGTATATGGTGTGTACAGTGTGTACAGTATATGTTGTGTACAGTATATGTTGTGTACAGTGTGTACAGTATGTGTTGTGTACAGTATATGGTGTGTACAGTGTACAGTATATGGTGTGTACAGTGTACAGTATGTTGTGTACAGTATATGGTGTGTACAGTATATGGTGTGTACAGTGTACAGTATATGGTGTGTACAGTGTGTACAGTATATGTTGTGTACAGTATATGGTGTGTACAGTATATGGTGTGTACAGTGTGTACAGTATATGGTGTGTACAGTGTGTACAGTATATGGTGTGTACAGTGTGTAGAGTATATGGTGTGTACAGTATATGGTGTGTACAGTGTACAGTATATGGTGTGTACAGTGTACAGTATATGGTGTGTACAGTGTACAGTATATGGTGTGTACAGTGTGTACAGTATATGTTGTGTACAGTATATGGTGTGTACAGTATGTACAGTATATGGTGTGTACAGTGTGTACAGTATATGTTGTGTACAGTATGTAGAGTATATGGTGTGTACAGTGTGTACAGTATATGTTGTGTACAGTATATGTTGTGTACAGTGTACAGTATATGGTGTGTACAGTATATGGTGTGCACAGTATGTATAGTATATGGTGTGTACAGATAGCTGAAGCAGATAGCTGAAGCAGATAGGCTCTCTGAAGCAGATAGCTGAAGCAGATAGGCTCTCTGAAGCAGATAGCTGAAGCAGATAGGCTCTCTGAAGCAGATAGCTGAAGCAGATAGCTGAAGCAGATAGCTGAAGCAGATAGGCTCTCTGAAGCAGATAGCTGAAGCAGTTGCTGAAGCAGATAGGCTCTCTGAAGCAGTTGCTGAAGCAGATGGGCTCTCTGAAGCAGATAGCTGAAGCAGTTGGGCTCTCTGAAGCAGATAGCTGAAGCAGATGGGCTCTCTGAAGCAGATAGCTGAAGCAGATAGCTGAAGCAGATAGCTGAAGCAGATAGGCTCTCTGAAGCAGATAGCTGAAGCAGATAGCTGAAGCAGATAGGCTCTCTGAAGCAGATAGCTGAAGCAGATAGCTGAAGCAGATAGGCTCTCTGAAGCAGATAGCTGAAGCAGATAGGCTCTCTGAAGCAGATAGCTGAAGCAGATAGGCTCTCTGAAGTGTACAGTATATGGTGTGCACAGTATGTATAGTATATGGTGTGTACAGATAGCTGAAGCAGATAGCTGAAGCAGATAGCTGAAGCAGTTAGCCTCTCTGAAGCAGATAGCTGAAGCAGATAGGCTCTCTGAAGCAGATAGGCTCTCTGAAGCAGATAGCTGAAGCAGATAGGCTCTCTGAAGCAGATAGCTGAAGCAGATAGGCTCTCTGAAGCAGATAGCTGAAGCAGATAGCTGAAGCAGATAGGCTCTCTGAAGCAGTTGCTGAAGCAGATGGGCTCTCTGAAGCAGATAGCTGAAGCAGTTGGGCTCTCTGAAGCAGATAGCTGAAGCAGATGGGCTCTCTGAAGCAGATAGCTGAAGCAGATAGCTGAAGCAGATAGGCTCTCTGAAGCAGATAGCTGAAGCAGATAGCTGAAGCAGATAGGCTCTCTGAAGCAGATAGCTGAAGCAGATAGCTGAAGCAGATAGGCTCTCTGAAGCAGATAGCTGAAGCAGATAGGCTCTCTGAAGCAGATAGCTGAAGCAGATAGGCTCTCTGAAGTGTACAGTATATGGTGTGCACAGTATGTATAGTATATGGTGTGTACAGATAGCTGAAGCAGATAGCTGAAGCAGATAGCTGAAGCAGTTAGCCTCTCTGAAGCAGATAGCTGAAGCAGATAGGCTCTCTGAAGCAGATAGGCTCTCTGAAGCAGATAGCTGAAGCAGATAGGCTCTCTGAAGCAGATAGCTGAAGCAGATAGGCTCTCTGAAGCAGATAGCTGAAGCAGATAGGCTCTCTGAAGCAGATAGCTGAAGCAGATAGGCTCTCTGAAGCAGATAGCTGAAGCAGATAGGCTCTCTGAAGCAGATAGCCGAAGCAGATAGGCTCTCTGAAGCAGATAGCTGAAGCAGATAGCTGAAGCAGATAGGCTCTCTGAAGCAGATAGCTGAAGCAGATAGCTGAAGCAGATAGGCTCTCTGAAGCAGATAGCTGAAGCAGATAGGCTCTCTGAAGCAGATAGCTGAAGCAGATGGGCTCTCTGAAGCAGATAGCTGAAGCAGTTGGGCTCTCTGAAGCAGATAGCTGAAGCAGATAGGCTCTCTGAAGCAGATAGCTGAAGCAGATAGGCTCTCTGAAGCAGATAGGCTCTCTGAAGCAGATAGCTGAAGCAGATAGCTGAAGCAGATGGGCTCTCTGAAGCAGATAGCTGAAGCAGATGGGCTCTCTGAAGCAGATATCTGGGTATTTCTTAAGTAAAGTAACTGTGTACTTGTTCCACCACTGATATAGAATCAGATTTCGCAGTGACTCACCAGTTCTCTGGGCTCCAGTGGGTGTTCTGGGGACTGCGGTGGATCACCTCCCCGTGGATCAGAACCACTGCACCTGGAGAGAGAGAGAAATGGATGGATGGATTAGTTGTATGACCGATTGCATGTGTAGTGTATTTGCCCATCATTGCCCAGGTTTGGTTGTCGAGTAACAATTTTTTTTAGATTGAATTTAAAAGATGGAAATGATGTACAATCTCGTATGGTCAGTGGTAGATCATTCCAGATTAAACATCCCTGGACTGAGAGGGTGTTTTTAGCAAAGGCGGTTTGCCGGCCGGGCACTTCGCAATCCCCTCTAGTGCTGAATCCTCTATCGGGCTTCCTTTCTATGAATTCCCTCAGAGGGGGCGGGCACAGACCATGTAGGGTCTTGTAAATAACAATAGCATGTTTAAAAAAATTAAATTGGCAAAACTAAAAAAATGGTACCTCTGAAGAATCTGACAGTGGTGATATGAGTGAGGTTTCTTATGGAATACTTTAAAGGGGAGATGAAGCGTTAAACAATATGAGCCTAGTTTGTTTGTTGTGTACCTTGGGTAAGACATGGTCCTATAATCAAATGTGAAATCCTGCTTATTTGTCTGAAAACTCAAATGTAATTTCCCCGTTTTTGCCATGGGGGCCGCCATTTTAGATATAGCTGGATGGTGACGTCACGGTAATGGTTTGGGCTGGGTCCGGTTTAGAGTGCCGGTTAGATAGCTACGTAAATATGGAGTGTCGTGAAAGTCAGTCAGTAAATTGTCAACCAAATGTAACGTTACCTACAGAAAAAAAATATATTATATAATTATACTATTGTATTATCTGCGAGACATCCAGTCTGAGTCAGAGCGATAGTTCAACTTGACTAACAGGGTGAAGTAGGTAGGTATCAGTTTCCTTTTTTTCCTCCCTCAATAATGTTATTTATGTACGTTATCATTATGTAAACTAGGGATGCACGATAATTATCGGGCCGATATCAGCAATTATGACATCATCCCGATAACGGTGATAGCTCCGATAATATAATATATTTTTTGGTAAAAAAAAATGCGGTGCGGGTGAATTGGGATGAAGGGCGTTTGTTTTTACTGTAGGCTCCTCCCGTTTTGCCAGTACTGTGGTACGACTGATAGCGTGTGGTTTAGGAAGAGGGCGTTTTACACAAATCCAGCACTCCCATTCTTGGCTGTGACGTAGCCACGTAAGTTTCAGAAGCAGCGCGGATGTAAACAAAGATGGCGTCAGTAGTGTGGGAATAGTTTTAGAGGAAAAAAGTTCACTTGCTATTTGTAACAAATGCAATGCAGAAGTTCCATGAGGAGGGAAACGGGCAACAACTTATAATACATCCAACCTAACAAGTCACCTGCAACATCACCACCGCTACGATGGTGTGTTAAAAGCCTACGACGACACGCAAATCTAGCCCCTTTCATGACTGTGATGCAACCCTTGGTTGAATACGCAGTCACTTATTGCTCTGTAGTAGCCAGGTTAATTTGCACCACCAAGCACTGCTTAAAAGCTAGCGGCTTGAGCCCTTGGGTCATTTCTGTCAAACTTCTTTAATTTAGCAAACGCCTCGTCAATAGGTACAATCGCTGCGGGTTCCTTTGTAGCTGGCTTTGGATTCACAGCAGCTTTACGGTGGTGATGTTGCAGGTGACTTGTTAGGTTGGATGTATTATAAGTTATTGACGGATTGTGAATTTTCTGATTCAAATTATATTTATTTGGAAAAACTGTTGTCTTGGCTTTTTTTTGTTCATAACGCTCATGTCATGATAAATCTGGTTAGGTCAAAACTACAGGAATATACATTTAAAAAAAATATTATAATACAATAAATATCGGTTATCGGTATCGGCCTTGAGGAGCAGAAAGTTATCGGTATCGGGGTCAAAAAATCAATATCGTGCACCCCTAATGTAAACAAATGCACATATGGATTGTTTGCTGCAACGTTTCTGAATGAATTGAAGCATTAATAAATAAGCAGATAATTAAATTAGATGTCCATAACATTTGTGTTTTTAATTAGCATAGCCTAAATAAATATGAATTCAAGAAGTTAAATACTGAATTAATGACACATTTATTAACAGGCTGAAAGTTAAAACGAAAAAAAAAAAATTAGCCTATTTAATAGGCTAAACACTGCATAAAATATAGGCCAAGCGGTGGTAAAAGGCAACTTTTTCTTTTAGGCTATAGCCTTTTAAAACAGGCTAAACTTCGTTTTGGCTTCTTGAGTTCACATTTCTTTGGTTTGCAGTGGTGCATCTGCCGGCCAATGTTCCGAGACATATTACATTTTATTTGTTAGGCTATTTGAATACACCAGCCCTAAATGGTGGATTCAAATAGCCTAACAATTATACAAATATATAAATATGTCTCAGAACATTGGCGGGGACACTGGACAGCCAGCTGAAGCGCGCCGTGGGCCATACATCCCAAACGTTGTAATCCTGCGTCTTGACCACGTTTCGGGCATTGGAGTATGACATGAATATTTTCTTTCGGAATATGCCACATCTGGAACATATTCTCGAATGCTGTTGCCATGCCAGCACTGCAGCAGTATGGGCAGGGATTAAAGCAAAAAACTAAATCACCTGACTGAACTTTTTTTCAGGCCAAGTCATATTCTTATTTTAACCTCCACTGAATTTTTTTTTAATAGCGTTAGCGTTTTAAGGGAGCCTACTTGTTTCGGTTTCGTGGATAATCCAATGTACAGTTACCCCCCCCCCTCCCACCCAACCACCTCCAATGTACAGCCCCCCCCCCCCCTCCTCCAATGTACAGTTTCTTCGTCAAATGTATATACTCTTTTTTTAGACTCTTATTGTATCACAAACAATACTGTATTTGTAAATCTGGTATGTCATAAATGTATAGATGTAGCAGTATTGTCTATCTGTATGTCATGTATGTCATATGTTATGATGAATTGAAAATGGGGGACTCTCTGAAGCTTTCTGCTTTGCCTGCCCCGCTAAGCCAATGCGAAGGACGAGGGGGGCTGTGCTTCCTGTTCTGCCCCCTTGCAAATGGGTGTAGCATTCCCTGAGGGGGAGGAGCTGCGCATTATATGGCTTTTTTTGCTTACCTTGCTTCCTCTAGAACTTTGCGAACTCCAAAAGCGGTACTGCTGGTTCTGGTGAGGGGAGGTACTCACTGTACACTGTTCAAGATGGACATGCAGCTGTAAAATAAGAAAAGAGAAAGTTAGTGAGAAAAACATTAAAGAGGAACTACATGCAATTTCACAATTTATTCCTTCAGTTATACCTCTGTACAATTGAACATACAAGTACAAAAATATTAGTGAACATGAAAAAAAACTCCAACTCTCACTGAAGCTGCTCAATAGACAATGAATTTTGAAATATGTTATAGGTGACACTGAGCACCCAGGTGAATGTTCTGAGTTCGTAGGTACATGTTCTACTATAGAATAAAGATAATTTGGATATAAAAAAAAGTAAACAAAAGTTCTGTGGGTCCAGACTTTATACTTGATGACATCACAGGTTTGATTCTTACTTCTCAATTTTCTGGTTTGGGAGAGAAACCCAAATGAATGAATTGAAAATGGGGGACCCTGATGTAAACAAGACGAACGTCTTTCTCTGGTCTGCATCCCCTTAACAATTGTGTGTATTGAGCTGTACTGTATTGTACCCATTCTGCAATCTGTTAATAACAATCAATCAATCAATATTTAACAGATTGCAGAATGGGTACAATACAGTACGGCTCAATACACACAATTGTAGCGCTTCCTGCTGGGGTCTTGGACTGGGCGCTCGACCACCTCCCTGGCCAGGCCGAAGTCAGTGACCAGGGCATCCCGGCCTTGCGACGTCACCCTGATCAGACAGTTCTGGAAGGTAGAGAATAAAATGGACAATAGTTGTTAATATTATTGTCAGCGATGATGAACAGGAAGTTTCAAGTTCAAGTTTCTTTATTAGTTGTCATACAAGAATACAGAATACTTTTATATGAAATGCTTTCCCTATTGTTAACATGTAGGAACAATTAGATCTGAAATTAGTTTAAAAACGGTTGCACTGTGGGGAAAATTTAAAAGTACAGTAGATTACAGTAGATTTCATTATCTGTTCTTATGCATGCATTTGAAAGATAATATATGTATATATTATATATATGTCCCACACAACCCCACCCAACCTCCTCCTATGCACAGTTTTTAACGTCAAATGTATATACTCCCTTTTCTGGACTCTTTTTGTATCACAAACAGTACTGTATTTGCAAATCTGGTATGTCATAAATGTATAGATGTAGCAGGACTGTCTATCTGTATGTCATATATGTCCTGATGAATTGAAAATGGGGGACCCTGATGTAAACAAGATGAAAGTCTTTCTCTGGTCTGCATCCCCTTAACAATTGTGTGTATTGAGCTGTACTGTATTACATCAATCAATCAAAACAAACACATTGCTGTGACTTGTTTTTAACATGGAAATTAGCTTACAGTCTTCTCCAGAAAAAGACAAGAAGATAGATACCAGTTTCCTCTCTGTGCGTTCAGTAGAAAGCTATCTGGCTGCACGTTAGCCTTAGCTTAGCACAATGAATGGAAGCGGACATGACCGGTTAGCCTAGGCATTGTCCAACTAACACCGCTCCCGAAGGCTAACTGGTCATGTTCGCTTCCATTCATTGTGCTAAGCTAAGGCTAACATGCAGCCAGATAGCTTTCTACTGAACGCACAGAGAGGAAACTGGTATCTATCTTCTTGTCTCTCTCTGGAGAAGACGATAATAAGCTAATATCCCAAAATGTTGGCGTGTTCTTTTAACTTGGCTAGTAAATCTGCAGTCTGCGAAACACGTTGCTAGTAACTTAAATGTGTTATATTAGCCTGGTAGCTACAGGCTAACGTCACGGTGACAATCCTTTTAGCAAACACATGAAACACTAGTGTTAATCTACTATAAACTAAACTGAAATTACACCGTTTATATCCAAATGACACAAGCTGTATGCAAGATAAGACTTACATTTCAAATTGGAGCGTGGGTTTATCATCAGATTAATAGAACCTCTTCCTCGAACATGCCGCCGACTGTGAAAGGGTTAATTCGGATTTTAGAGGAGTCGAGACACACAAAACGCCACAAACTACCCCTCCCCCACACTGCAACTAATGATAATGTTTTCAACCTGTGGGGGAGGGGTGCATGCAGCAGTAGGCTACACAATTTTGAGCTGAGCTGAGTCTTTGAGAGTGGCAGTAGATTGATTGATTGATTGAAAATTTTATTAAGGTGATACTTGGATAGATATCACTTAAACGTTCCCAGCTTGTTATGTACATATAAACTAAGAAAAAATATATTACAAGTTTTCTGAATTTGATGTTTATATATGCAAATGAGGCACTTCCCACATTAAATATGCACATATCATCCAATCCAATCCACTTTATTTATAAAGCACATTTAAAAACAACAAAGTTGACCAAAGTGCTGTACAAGTCCACAACATAAGATAAAACATAAAACATAAAACATTTTAATAAAAGCACACAATAAAAACAGTACAATGTGTCACATAAAAAGGCAGGTCTCTCAAAAACTGTTTAAAACACCGAAAGCCAGAGCAAATAGATGTGTCTTGAAGCGTGATTTGAACACCTGCAGAGTGGGGGCCTGCCTAACATGCAGTGGCAGCTCATTCCAGAGCGTTGGGGCTGCCACAGCAAAAGTACGGCCCCCCCATAGCTTCAGCCTGGACTTTGGAACGGCCTAGAGGAGCTGGTCAGAGGACCTGAGGGACCTTGGAGGAACATAAGGTTCCAGCAGGTCCGAGAGGTACCCCGGTGCCAAGCTGTCCAAACATGTTCCTCTGTCTCCTCCGTGTATAAACATGTTAGCTACAGCCAAAGGTCACACTTGTCTCCCAGTCACACAAGTCTCCAAGTCACACAAGTCTCCCAGTCACACAAGTCTCCCAGTCACACAAGTCTCCAAGTCACACAAGTCACACAAGTCTCCCAGTCACACAAGTCTCCCGAGTCTCCCAGTCACACAAGTCTCCCAGTCACACAAGTCTCCAAGTCATACAAGTCACACGAGTCTCCCAGTCACACAAGTCTCCAAGTCACACAAGTCTCCAAGTCATACAAGTCACACGAGTCTCCCAGTCACACAAGTCTCCAAGTCACACGAGTCTCCAAGTCACACAAGTCTCCAAGTCACACAAATCTCCCAGTCACACAAGTCTCCCAGTCATACAAGTCTCCCAGTCACACAAGTCTCCAGAGTCTCCCAGTCACACAAGTATCCAAGTCACACAAGTCTCCCAGTCACACAAGTCTCCAAGTCACACAAGTCACACAAGTCTCCCAGTCACACAAGTCTCCAAGTCACACAAGTCACACAAGTCACACGAGTCTCCCAGTCACACAAGTCTCCCAGTCACACAAGTCTCCCAGTCACACAAGTCTCCAAGTCACACAAATCGCCCAGTCACACAAGTCTCCCAGTCACACAAGTCTCCCAGTCACACAAGTCTCCCGAGTCTCCCAGTCACACAAGTCTCCAATTCACACAAGTCTCCCAGTCACACAAGTCTCCCAGTCACACAAGTCTCCAAGTCACACAAGTGTCCAAGTCACACAAGTCTCCCAGTCACACAAGTCTCTCAGTCACACAAGTCTCCAAGTCACACAAGTCACACAAGTCTCCCAGTCACACAAGTCTCCAAGTCACACAAGTCACACGAGTCTCCCAGTCACACAAGTCTCCCAGTCACACAAGTCTCCCAGTCACACAAGTCTCCAAGTCACACAAATCTTCCAGTCACACAAGTCTCCCAGTCACACAAGTCGCCCAGTCACACAAGTCTCCCGAGTCTCCCAGTCACACAAGTCTCCAAGTCACACAAGTCTCCCAGTCACACAAGTCTCCAAGTCACACAAGTCACATGAGTCTCCCAGTCACACAAGTCTCCAAGTCACACAAGTCTCCCAGTCACACAAGTCTCCAAGTCATACAAGTCACACGAGTCTCCCAGTCACACAAGTCTCCAAGTCACATGAGTCTCCCAGTCACAAGTATCCTAGTCACACGAGTCTCCCAGTCACACAAGTCTCCCGAGTCTCCCAGTCACACAAGTCTCCAAGTCACATGAGTCTCTCAGTCACACAAGTGTCCAAGTCACACAAGTCTCCCAGTCACACAAGTCTCCCAGTCACACAAGTCTCCAAGTCACACAAGTCACACAAGTCTCCCAGTCACACAAGTCTCCAAGTCACACAAGTCACACGAGTCTCCCAGTCACACGAGTCTCCCAGTCACACAAGTCTCCCAGTCACACAAGTCTCCAAGTCACACAAGTCTCCCAGTCACACAAGTCGCTATAGTCTACATTACAGCGCTAGCCAGGGCTAACTCATGTTGTTAGTGGTAGCCTGTAGGAGCTATATAGTCTACATTACAGCGCTAGCCAGGGCTAACTCATGTTGTTAGTGGTAGCCTGTAGGAGCTATAGTCTACATTACAGAGCTAGCCAGGGCTAACTCATGTTGTTAGTGGTAGCCTGTAGGAGCTATGGTCTACATTACAGCGCTAGCCAGGGTTAACTCATGTTGTTAGTGGTAGCCTGTAGGAGCTATAGTCTACATTACAGCGCTAGCCAGGGTTAACTCATGTTGTTAGTGGTAGCCTGTAGGAGCTATAGTCTACATGGCGGCGCTAGCCAGGGCTAACTCATGTTGTTAGTGGTAGCCTGTAGGAGCTATAGTCTACATTACATGCTAGCCAGGGCTAACTCATGTTGTTAGTGGTAGCCAGTAGGAGCTCTATAGTCTACATGGCGGCGCTAGCCAGGGCTAACTCATGTTGTTAGTGGTAGCCTGTAGGAGCTCTATAGTATACATTACAGCGCTAGCCAGGGCTAACTCATGTTGTTAGTGGTAGCCTGTAGGAGCTATATAGAGTCTACATTACAGCACTAGCCAGGGCTAACTCATGTTGTTAGTGTTAGCCTGTAGGAGCTATATAGTCTACATTACGGCGCTAGCCAGGGCTAACTCATGTTGTTAGTGTTAGCCTGTAGGAGCTATATAGTCTACATTACAGCACTAGCCAGGGCTAACTCATGTTGTTAGTGGTAGCCTGTAGGACCTATAGAGTCTACTGCACCACAACATCGACAAAGCAACGGTGTTGCAAACACTCTGCCTTTATGCTTCTGCAACATCGACGCACAGCCTAATGTAACATTGTACCCGGTATGTAGCTAGGTTCCCTAGATAGATGACACTTCCCTTCTCAACCAACCCATTGATAACAAGCAGAAGTTGCTGTAGCATGTAGAGGCCTTTAGGCCTTCCCTGCTTTAAAACCTGGTGCGGGCATTTACCTTACCCAGTACCCAGTTTCCTGATGAATTGAAAATGGGGGACCCTGATGTAAACAAGACGAAAGTCTTTCTCTGGTCTGCATCCCCTTAACAATTGTGTGTATTGAGCTGTACTGTATTGTACCCATTCTGCAATCTGTTAATAAAGTTTTCAATCAATCAATCAATCAATCAATCAATCAATCAATCAATCAATCAATCAATCAATCAATCAATCAAACCTGTAAGGCCTCCCCCCCCAGACTGTGATCCAGCATACAGCCCAGGTACTTCACTGCTGTTCTTGCTGCTATAACCTCAGACCCTAATTCTACCTTGAGTTCAGGAGCCTTTTTTAAGTGAAGTGAGAGCCTATTGTCAGACAGCCAATTCCTAACCTTAGAGAGTTCCTCTCCTAGTATTCTTTGGAGTTTGATTGATTGATTGATTGATTGAAAACTTTATTAACAGATTGCAGAATGGGTACAGTACAGTACAGCTCAATACATACAATTGTTAAGGGGATACAGACCAGAGAAAGACTTTCGTCTTGTTTACATCAGGGTCCCCCATTTTCAATTCATCGTAACATATATGACATACATGACATACAGATAGACAGTACTGCTACATCTATATAAGATAAGATAAGATAAGATAAGATATTCCTTTATTGATCCCCTTGGGGAAATTCAGGCATCATAGCAGCATGGGGGGGAGGGGGGGGGGGTGGGGGTGGGGGGGGGGTACAGGTAGTAATATATTTATGACATACCAGATTTTCAAATACAGTACTGTTTGTGATACAAAAAGAGTCCAGAAAAAAAAGTATATACATTTGACGTAGAAACTGTACATTGGATTGGGTAGGTGGGGGGGGGGGGGGGGGGGGGACTGTACATTGGAGGTGGTTGGTGGGTGGGGGGTGAGTGGGGGGAGGTTGGGTAGGAGGGGTGGGTGGGGGACACTGTACAACTGTACAAACAAAACTGTACATTGGAATATTGACAAGACCATACTTGGTAATTTACTGTATACATTGGAGGGGTTGTGTTAGGACATTTACAGGGGCCAGTTTCGAATTGCAGTCTCCCTGTGTACTGAGTGTACTGAGATCCTTATGGGAGCAAAGCTGAATCATCTGCAAATAAGAATAAATTACAAGAACATGCTTCTCTCATATAATTTATGTACAATAAAAATAGCAATGGTCCTAAAACATGTTATGTTTTGATGAATTGAAAATGGGGGACCCTGATGTAAACAAGACGAAAGTCTTTCTCTGGTCTGCATCCCCTTAACAATTGTGTGTATTGAGCTGTACTGTATTGTACCCATTCTGCAATCTGTTAATAAAATGTTCAATCAATCAACCAAACTCCCCCCTCCCCCATGCTGCTATGATGCCTGAATTTCCTCAAGGGGATCAATAAAGGAATATCTTATCTTATAATTATCTAAATTAATAACAAACTGTTAATTGTGACTATTGTAAACAAGACAAAGTCTTTCTCTGGTCTGCATCCCCTTAACAATTGTGTGTATTGAGCTGTACTGTATTGTACCCATTCTGCAATCTGTTAATAAAATGTTCAATCAATCAACCAAACTCCCCCCTCCCCATGCTGCTATGATGCCTGAATTTCCTCAAGGGGATCAATAAAGGAATATCTTATCTTATAATTATCTAAATGAATAACAAACTGTTAATTATGACTATTGTAAACAAGACAAATGTCTTTCTCTGGTCTGCATCCCATTAACAATTGTGTGTATTGAGCCGTACTGTATTGTACCCATTCTGCAATCTGTTAATAAAGTTTTCATTAATTCATTCTCCTTTTGGATTGCCCAGCTGCTGCTAGCCTGCTAGCTAGCGTTTTAGCTTGCTAGCCTGCTAGCTAGCATTCATTCTCCTTTACGATTTTGATTATGATGTTCAGCCAAACATTACTTTGCATAATCTATGCAATAGTGTCATTGCATAAAATAGCAGTGCTATAGGCGCCCTCGTTGTATAATAGTATAATTATTATATGCTAGTACTGTACTACACTACCCAGAATGCACGTTAGGTCATGAGCAGCCAATAAAAAAATCCCCTCTCAGACCACGTGAGGTCACTTTTAGCTTGCTAGCCTGCTAGCTAGCGTTTTAGCTCATA
Source organism: Notolepis coatsorum (assembly GCF_963971535.1). NCBI lineage: Eukaryota > Metazoa > Chordata > Actinopteri > Aulopiformes > Paralepididae > Notolepis > Notolepis coatsorum. The sequence goes on along the minus strand of NW_028170860.1, from coordinate 129,983 downwards.
GTCATAGATATCTATAGCCTGCTAGCTAGCGTTCATTCTCCTTTACGATTTTGATTATGATGTTCAGCCAAACATTACTTTGCATAATCTATGCAATAGTGTCATTGCATAAGATAGCAGTGCTATAGGCGCCCTCGTTGTATAATAGTAGAATTATTATATGATAGTATTGTACTACACTACCCAGAATGCACGTTAGGTCATGAGCAGCCAATAAAAAAATCCCCTCTCAGACCACGTGAGGTCACGTAGCTAGCAGATGAGTGACAGGTCACGAGCAGCCAATCAAAACAATCCCCTCTCAGACCAACCAATCAAAAATAGTCTCCAAAGGTCCTCACACACATCTGCGCCAAACGCATATTTCCCCCTGCAGTACTCGAGTGTGTCCTGTAGGAATGCTGTAGAGTCGGGTGAAATCAACAATTATACCAGTGTGAGGACCTAGTCTAAAAAATGTATATTAGGGACTTAAAGATCATTTTAAAGTCATCTAAAGTATATTATTTCTGGGGACCAGGAAAAAGTCCTCGCAAGTGGATTTGACCTCACAATGAAGGTTGGCGGAGCATAGTATGTCCTCGCAAGTACCTATAGACACGCCCACACACACACACACACACACACACACACACACACACACACACACACACACACACACACACACACACACACACACACACACACACACACACACACACACACACACACGTACACTAACTCTCTCTCTCTCTCTCTCTCTGGCCATCTTCCAGTCTCGTCGTACACTCACAGAGACCGTAATGCTGTGGACATACGGAATATTGCTTTAGCTATTGGATGGCCTCCATTAACTTGAGGGGGACAGCTCGAGAGGGAGGGCGGAGGGGGGGTGTGGGTAGAAACAGCTGCCGTCAATGTAGACGGACTGTATGGACGAGCGTGCGGCGATCGCTCGCGAACACACGAGTGTCATAAACGGAAATTAATGTCTAACTATATCGCTCCGAACCAAAGGTATTAGAGCAGTGACGGATTGGACGAGCGTTGGGTGATTTCACAAGGGTAATTAAATTAGGCCGTTTTTGGGGGAATCTAAAACTGGTCGGTAATACGTAGCCCGGTGAAGGTCCACGGGTTTGATATCCCAGATGGTAAAGTGCGTACATGGTGTACGTGTGTACGGTGTAGAGAGATATGGTTTAGAATACCTTGCACATATCCACTGCGAGTGGGTCTGACATCGAGAGAGTTACAGAATAGACATACATCTTGGCATCTGGCTTGATGAGACATTTACATTTAAATGGCAGATACTGAATGAATGAATGAATGAATGAACACTTTATTTAACAGATTGCAGAATGGGTACAATACAGTACGGCTCAATACACACAATTGTTAAGGGGATGCAGACCTGAAAAAAACATTTGTCTTGTTTCCATCAGGGTCCCAACACAACATACATGACATTTATGGCATAGGGACATATAGGTATTTAGTACTGATACATTTGTGACATAAACGGTATTCAAATATACAGTACTGTTACCCCTAGATCCTGACAGAGTATATAGATATGATGGGGAGGGGACTGTACATTAGGAGGGGGTGGGTGGGTGGGAGAGAAATATCCATACGGCGGGGAGGGAATATATACATGCGGTGGGGAGGAGACTGTCTATTAGGCTGTCATTTACAGTGGCCAGTTTCGAATTGCAGCCTCCCGTACGTGCTCTTTAAGAGCGGTTTTGAATGTGGGTAGGGATTCACATTCCTTTACAGCTTTGGGTAGGGCATTCCACATTGATGTGGCATAATTGCGAAACGTGTTTAGTCCTTTGTTTGAGCCGAATCTGGGTTTAACATGATTTGTTGAGCTTCCTCTGGTGTAGTGGTTGTGGTATTCACTGACCTTTGGGAAGTATTTTGACATGTACATGGGTACCTTAGTCGTATAGTGTATCTTGTAGACCAGGCCCATTGCAAGTTGCTGTACTCTGTCGTCTACTCTAAGCCATCCTAGGTTGTCAAAGTGGGCAGGGGTGAGGTGGGTTCTGGGGGTAAGGTCAAGTAGTACCTTACCCCCTTACCTTACAGTTTGTTTTGTGATGTTTGTAATTTTGTTTTAAGCGCCTTTGAGGTGCTTTGGTACCATGAGGTGCACGCATAGTCGTAGTACCCTTGAATGAGTACTCCTGCCAGAGTCTTCAGGGTATTCATGTTTACCAGAGAGGAGATCCGGTACAAGAATCTAGTTCGTTGGTTGACTTTTTTTATTACATTGGATGCCATTTTGTCACAGGAAAGATTTGCCTCTAGGATGGAACCCAGGTAGGTAATTTCTAGGGATGTCCCGATCGCCTTTTTTTGCTTCCGATCCGATCCCGATCATGTGATTTTAAATATCTATCGATCCGATCGTTTCCGATCCGATCTTTCACATTAGTAATCAATTTTGACGCATTTTTGTCAGAAACTGGCAGAGCGAGACAAGCCCATCTGTTGCCTATAGTCCGGGGCGCGAGAGCGGAGGCTTTTGTTATTACATTCACCCTGAGAAATGTGCTTCTGCTTCATATGAGAAATATTAAAAGTTTCAATATATGTTTGCACATTAGTATACATTCAGTGTTCGACTTACGTAATGGTCCATTCTGGTCTGAAACGCCGACGATAATCCTCAGTCACGTAACGTTATCCTCCAGGTGAAAAGTTAGTCTGAAAACTTCGCCTCCAGCCTGTCCTCCTTGCAAACATTGCAACTGGCTTGACTTTCTATTTTAAAATGCTTAGTTCCAAACCTCTGACATTAAGTCTAGCTGCTCAAGTCAGTGGATATTAACCGTGTTTCGGGAGCGACGTGTTGTACTGTTGTTGTGATGTGGTCGAGCGTGTAGCGTGTAGCGTGTAGCGTCTAAATTAAAGGGGTGTTTGTTGCAACGGTGAAAATTAAAGGGGAATGTGTTTGTTGTGGACAATTATTCTGCTCTGTGTGACAATAAATACATTAATGATGATATTATATGTAATTTAAAACCAAAACTAAGGCCTCCGTATGAGTTTAAGACGTGGACATGGTCATGTTTGTTGAATAAAATGTTTCTTTTTTTGACTGCCGATTTTTATTATTATTTTTTCCCGATCCCCGATCCTCTGAAAAGCACGTGATCGACGCCGATTCCGATCACGTGATCGGATCGGGACATCCCTAGTAATTTCGTCTTTCCTTGTGACAATATTGTCACCCACTGCAACTGAGAAGCCGTCGGTCTAAACTGTTGCCATTAACTGCGGGGGGAAAAAGACAAAAACTGGGAATAGAACCAGTTTCACAGTGATTAGCAGAAAGAGGGTCGTTGAAGCACTTTTTCTATCTGTCTTGAATTATTGAGATTTATAGACATGCTGCTGCTTCCGTTGTTGAGCCCTTGGATTCTGCATATCACTCAGCTCTCAAGATTTATCACAGATTATGGCAGTTAGTTATAATAAGGTTGGGTGGTCCTCTCTGCCCGAGAGACGTGATTTGCACTGGCATCTATTTCCATTTAAAGCCATTGTTGGAGATTTCCCCGCTTATATCACTTCAGGGCTCTACAGTGCAACCATTTCACTCGCATTTGCCCCTAAAAATAGATTTGTGCGAACCGGAACAATTATTTAGGAGCACAGTGTGCGAGTAATAGCTTTGCGTAGTGGGCGTGTCAGCAATTGTCATTTCATAATAGACACAGAGCAGCACGGACCTTCAATTTTGGAAGCTATGACATCTAGCTATTCAGCCCTGCGTTCGACCGTCCAGTGACAACTCCACTGTGACAACGCCTCTCGTGAGTCGCACTGTTTCTATGTGTAGTGAGTGAAAACTCTGCGAGCAACGGGTCCAATGGTCTCTAACATGCTTTGCATCCTCGCCATTCCTTTATGCCTACATCGCGGTAAAAACCTTATCTAATGTAGCTGATAACGCTAACTAAGCTAACCTGCTAACGCTAACTAAGCTATCCCTGGGAACGCTCAGAGGCAACGAATAGTGAGGGAAGGGGGGCTGAGTCTCTCCCTCTCTCTCTTTGTTAACAATCCTGATTCCTGAACCTATTTCATTCAAAAGAAAGATATTGATGGACATTAGCTATAGTATAGCTCAGCTGTAACAGAATACTTTTTTTTTATTATTATTTACGTTTTAACAGCGTCAAAATATGAATTTCAATTATAATTAATTAAAGAATTGTATAAAGGAAAGTTCTGTCATGTTTCTGAATGTTCTGTCATCTAATAATATATTCCATTACCTTTCTTATCTGTATCAAAGTCAAAATGTTGGTATCGTGACAACACTACAACATACAAAAGCAGCTGGACAACCGATATCCTTTGCGTCTAGTAGGCATGGGCCAATGTGTGATTTTGGTGGTATGTGCTATTGCACAGATGTTTGTCCCTTAGTATGCACACATGCACACACACATGCACAGTATACTGTAATATGCACGTAATAAATAATTTGTTAATAAACTGTTACTTGAAAATTGTTCACTGTGCTCCTAAATGTCTTTGTGTGATCCTAAATGTTTTCATTTAAGAGCACATGGTCTCCTTGGGAAAAAAGTTAGCGTAGAGCCCTGCACTTTATTATCGGACTGGACCGCTAGACCTTATCATACTCGCTCCAGTGATTGGCGTATACACATCAAACCACCAGAGTACTGAACTTGGAAAATCTGCTTTTAGCTTCTGTACCCCAGACACATGGAACGTCTTTTAGTTTAAATCTTTAATGGCCGACCATTTCACCCCAGTCTGCAGTCTGTTGTGTCTTTAATCTCAGGTTTTCAACTAGGTTATGTTGGTTTCTATGGGGATGCCAGTTGAGCATGGCTTGATTCGATGTAGAAAAGACAATGGCATACAAGTGATACACGCAAAATTATTGAATATATTCTGTAGAGGAATGTGCTTTTATCTAAGAAAGGAAGATATTGGAGAATCATTATATCGGAACTAGAATCAATGTTGAAAACAGTCCCCAGCGGGGCGGCTGGGTGGTGCAGCGGTCTAAACGCTCGTCACCAACGCGCAAGACACCGGTACCGAATCCGGCTGTCAGCGTTGCCTCCGGCTTGGGCCGGCCGTCATACTGACTCAATTGGCAGAGCCAGCGGGAGCGGAGTCGATGGGTGGTAATCTGGTCGTTGTAAACAGCGACTCCTACATGTCGGTCAGGGCGCCTGCACAACAAGGACAGGAGATGTCGAGGGTAGTGTGAGCCTCCCACACGTTACACCTCGCCAATGAGAGTCCGCACTGGCAGGTGAAAAGAAGTAGCTGGCTGACTCCGCATGTATCGGAGGGGACATGCAATAGATTCTTCAACCCTCCCTACGACTGACCAGTGGGGGGCACATGCAAGCAACGATCAAGACAGGGCAGGGGGGAATTGGCACGACTAAATTGGGATGGGAGAAAAACAGAAAAAGAAGGAGAAAAAGTAAAAAAAGAAAAAAGAAAAAAAACAGTCCCCAGTTAAACAGATGGGGGTAACTAACGTTAAGAACAGCAAAGCTCATACTACTAGAGTCTGCCCGTAAATGATGACCGACACTCGGCGTATGGTGCTACGGAGAATGTGAAGCTAGCAGAGGGCTAACAGTTAAGCCGTCATCTGTAGAGGGCTGTGTGTGTTTTGACAGGTGGATATCGTTGTGTGAAAAGCTGCCACGGAAAACATCACAACCGTCACAGGGGAGAAACGTCCACCCTCCCGCTGCTCCATCACTCCACCTTTTTGTTTTTTGTTGGCGATTTCTCAACACAAATCGATGTAAGTGAACTGATCGTCCACGTATAGTCCCCGCCCACTTCAATCTCTATATACGCTCTAAGTATCAATCTGTGACTAACTGCTCTGTATTAAAACAGACCATGGACAGAATTGTGTTTTTGTCTTGGTTGCTCCCAGGGGCTTGTACTCTGCCAGCCGGGTCTATCAGCACTCGGGTTCTGGGGCTCTCTGCAGTGTTATTCATTACCGCCTCTCTCCTCTCTCGCGTCTCTCTCCTCTCCTCCTGCGCTCCCTCTCTCCTCCTCTGCTGCATGCCGCCCGCCCTCGGCCACAATGACGCCTCCTCCTCCTCATCCTCCTCCTCCCTCCTTTCTCACAAACGTCCCTCTCCTCCGCTCCACTCGTTTCTCATGGGCTACACTTTTCTAACGTTATTATTATAATTATTTTGGTACCCTGCCCCCACTCCCACCCCACTCCCCTCCCCCCTCCCCACTCCCCCCGCCCCCCTGATATCTTTTATCTGCAATTTTTTTTTTCAGAACAAGCTTTCTTGTAAGAAAGAGGGGCCGGCTATAAATAGCCAGCCGGGTAGCGCCGAAGTGATTCTGAGCCACGCTGAGAGGGGGGGGGGAAGGGAGGGAGGGAGGGAGGGAGGGAGGGAGGGAGGGAGGGAGGGAGGGAGGGAGAAGGAGGGGCCATCTAAAACACGTGTAGAGCATTGTACGCCCCACAGCCGGGAGGGAGAGAGAGTAAATGAAGATGGAAGGTAGCGGCGGGTTGTTAAAATGAAACCTAGTGTGACGAGCACAGGTGAGTCAGAGAGTCAGATCCCTTGACGCTCTCTCTCTACTACACCACCCCCCCCCCCCCCAACCTCTCAAACTCTTCTCTCTACCCCCCCTCATCTGCCTCCATCAATGCCAGCTATAAGCCTCTCCTCCTTTCTCTTAATGGGAAGCTGAGCAGGGGGGTGGGGGTGCAGACAGACTGGGTTTAGAGGAAGATTTCAAAACCACTGGCTGGCTTTTCCTATTCAGTGACACAGTGTGAGTTCAGTCCACTGTGGATTTAATGGACTGCTCTGTACAGGCAGCGTGACTTATCTTTGCATATCAAGCCCCACCGCACACACACACACACACACACACACACACACACACACACACACACACACACACACACACACACACACACACACACACACACACACACACACACACACACACACACACACACACACACACACACACACACACACACACACACACACACACACACACACACACACACACACACACACACACACACAGACACACACACACACACACACACACACACACAAAGACACACACACACACACACACGGACACACGGACACACGGACACACGGACACACGGACACACACACAGACACACACGCACACACGCAGACATACACGCACCCGCACACACACATACACACACACACACACACAGGCGAGAACAGTGCAGCACAAGGCTGTTGCCCATGGATGTAAGGAAATGTGTGTCTACTGTATGTGTGTGTGTGTGTGTGTGTGTGTGTGTGTGTTCATCAGGGGTGCATAAGCACAAAACTATGTATACGGAGAACGTGTGTGTATGTGTGTCCGTGCGTGTGTGTGTGTGTGTGTGTGTGTGTGTGTGTGTGTGTGTGTGTACACACATTGTGTGTGTGTGTGTGTGTACACACATACGCATAGAACATGAGAACCACGTGTGGATAGAACGCAGCAACGTTGCCCATATTCTTACAAAGGCTTCATCTGTGTAACTGTCTCTTCTCACACGTCATGTGAGTCTATTAAGGCTGTACATATACATTCACATGGTTTTATTCAAAGTGACTTACAAGTTCTGTGTGACAAGTCAGCAGGAAGGGTACAACTCTTACAGCTGAGTAACAATGTTCATCAAACAGTGCTGAAACTTGGGTGCTGCAGTGTTGAGTGCATAGACATAATACATATTAGTATAGTAGGAAGAGTGCATGATAGTATAGGACAGTAAGAAGGTTAGTGTTTATCATAATTTTTTTTTCTTAATATCAGATATTGATTTAAGAAGTGTGTTTTTAGTCAACGGCGAAATATTGCTCGGGTTTCGGCTGTCCTAACTGTGGTGGGAAGTTCGTTGCACCATTTTGGACCGAGAATAGGCGGCTTCTCCGGAGCTCAGATAGGAGTAGGTCTGAGGCGGCCAGAGGATGTACAGTAGTGTGTAGTTAGAAACCCTTGACCGGAGGTAGGCGGGAGCCGTTCCCTTCGCTGTGCCATATGACAACATCTCAAGGCTGATTATAATTGTCTCAAGGCTCTTTCTGTCATGTCTCTAAAGAGAAACGTCGGCTTCACTGACCTCTGCACTACAGGGGAAGCCTTTAAGATCAACGGCGGCATGTTAGACATGGGTGCGCTCCATGAGGAGTTTTGTATAATCGTTCCACGTCAGAAGAAAGTGGTGGAGATGGAGGCGACTGTTGGACTAGTGAAGTAGGGGGCTGCTACTGAAGGACATCCAGACCCCCAACCTGACCCAGATGGCTTCATTCTTCCTGAGCATCCCTGTCACTAATGCATTTGTGGAGAGGCTGTTCTCCCTCATGACCGGTGCAGACCAGAGAAATAGATTGTGAGCTTGTGAAGAGTGCAATTCAAGGCAAAGCTAATTTCTCTCTGACATGTCAAGGTTCTTATAAATATGCTCTTGGTCAGAAGGCTCTACTTAAAGCTGCACAGTCCAGTAATACATATAAATTCCTCAAGCACTCAATGGTGCTCTCCATGGTGCTTAAACTTTCGGAGGTTGGGGAGCATTAATGAGCGTGCAAATTATATTGGCCTATAATTTATGTTTATTTATTTTCTAGTGTTACAGCCATTTGCTTAGCCTACTGTTTTTTTGTCCATTCTTTCCTTGCAACGTACTGTTTATTGTTTGTAACTAATTGTTTGATCCACCTTTTGAATAAACCTTCTGACCTTTCATTATTGTATATTATTGATAACCATGACAATTTTGATATTGAATATAGTCAGATATACGAGTCAATTTGGGTGAAGACCCGGCTGGGTTATTTGACTATTTGGGTGATGGAATATCCCACAATTTGATTGACCCAACGTGAGTAAATATCTCACAATCTGCAACGCAAGTATTTATAGGGGTGGCTGTTGTGACGGCTGCATCTGAGCAGGTCCCTGTGTCTGACGGTTTCCCTCAAAGGGCACGTGGCGCTGTTACGCAGCCCCGACGCGTGTGTCTCACTAGACGCCTACGTTCCACGGCTGCTTCTGATCTACAATCAGAGACGGTTGTTCCCCCCCGGACTATAAATTCCTGATCAGCCCAGTGGACTATGCAAGTTAGTTCTGTTGGAACAGTAGGTTGCGTCTTAATATTTTACCTCTGACTATTTTGTCCTTATCTCCAAGTCTTTGTGATACATTCTATATTCTAGTGTTAACCTTCGTTGTTGGTTGCGCGTGTTATCTGCCTTGTTAATCCTAACCTTCTCTCCCTTCTAGCTTGGGTAGATGTTGGCTGGGTTACTAATCGTGTGTTCTTTTTCTCTTGTGCCTAGTTCTGCTTTTGGAAGACGTCGCCCTCATAGCCACGCCGCGCACGTCACATTCAAGTTCACTCGTTCTCCCCCGTTGGTTCTTTTCTCCCCTACCTCGCCATGTCCCTCGCGTGTTTATGCCCTCTGGGGAATTTCCCGATATCTTTTCCTGGCGTTGCTGAGGCAACCTTGTTCCACGACATATACAATACGGTAAGACCCCATTACAGATATCTATATTAAATACACACACATCGTCATTATTGCTACAGCACACATTTGGGAGTAACTACATATCTCATTCAACCCAGGCCCCTCCCGGCCTACTCACACGACACCACCTCGTTTGTGTTTGTATTACTCTGCTTGTCTTATGATATCTTTGTTGTGAATAAATATACGCTATTTGTTGCGTTTACCCTGTTGAACTGTTTGCATTCTCTTATTCGAGTCCCGTTCCTCTGTTCCCATAACAGTGGCAGCAACACTGGAAACTTCAACATCATCACAGACTTAATTAAGCACTTGCAGATTCATCATGGAAACGGAGTATGCCGAGTTCATACGTGCAACGATTGCCTAGAGGAAAAGTTTTGCAGCAGCAGCTAACATATAGCTGAAAACCATTCAGAAGCGCGAGAAACTCCCTGCAGGTGGTAACAAAGCAAACCAAGAAAATAACCAAATGTATTGTGCTGGACGACAATTTCTGTTGTTGAAAATGTAGGTTTCCCAGCGAGGCCTTCCCATCAAAGCAATCGAGGACCCGGAGACGATGACGGAGCGGCTGAGACAGATGTCATGGCAAACAGCTGATAGGGGATGAGGCGCCAGGGGAACCGACCCGCTCATCCCCAGAGGCAAAACGGGAGGCATGGAGAGACAGCAAAACAGCAGGAGGGACTCACCTGTAGACTGAGAACCAGTCAGAAGAGACAGTAAGATGAAGAGATGAACAGAGTAATAACGTAACAATGGAGATAATATAAAATGCATCTTAACTACAGGACATGACTGTGGATATGGAGTTAAAACATATGTTGATAATAATGGTGAACAGTGCATGTGTCTTAATCTACTGCCAGCATTTACATTCGTCATAAAGAAATAGCGTGCAGATTAGTACAGATGAACTGGTGATGGACTGGGGCTTATTGTGCGCACACTGTCCTTTTGGGGAGCTCGGACTAATATACAAACTGTGTCAAATTAGACACATACCCTGTGCTATTTACTTGAACAACTGAAGGGCAAATAATTGGTCAATTTACACACGACAACCTTTGGGAAACAGGGCTTCGCAAAGGATGAAAAGTCAGGGTTTTTCGAACAGTTCCTCTACTGTCACGGGAGCAGGGTGAGAACTGCAAGAGTAATTAATTGACAAGGTGCTTTTTAGACACTATTTTTCACAATTTTTTTATGAATCATTGGAACATGTTGCAAAGCACTATTGAAATAAAACACTCACAGATCACACAGATTATTATTTAACAATGAACAGGTCCGACTGATTATTATTTACCAACGTCCAATTCTGAGTGATTATTATTCTTCAATGTCTAGGTCTGAATGATTATTTACTAACGTCCAGGCCTGACTGAGTGATTATTATTTATCAATGTTCAGGTTTGACTGCTTATTATTTACCAACGTCCAGGCCTGACTAAGTGATTATTATTTATAAATGTTCAGGCTTGACTGATTATTATTTACCAACGTCCAGGCCTGACTGAGTGATTATTATTTATAAATGTTCAGGCTTGACTGATTATTATTTACCAATGTCCAGGCCTGACTGAGTGATTATTATTTACCAACGTCCAGGCCTGACTGAGCGATTATTATTTATCAATGTTCAGGTTTGACTGATTATTATTTACCAACGTCCAGGCCGCCTGTATCAGTTCCACAACCGTTCCTATTTCCGGGGTAAGCCTGATTGGCCCCGACAGGCACGTGACCCGCCGCGGCCACGCCCCGCGGCAGCCCCAGCGGCAAGCGCGCTACTGCTGGAGTTCGCTTCGCCTTTCACATCGCTGCCGTTGGCGAAAGCAGGATGAGAGGCGAGAGCGTAGATTTCGCTGTGTATCATTTAATCATTTAACATTTGAAAGGCATACATTGTTGTCATACAGAAGTACAGAATACTTTTATCCAAAATGCTTCTTACTGTTGTTGTCATACAGAAGTACAGAATAATTGTATCCAAAATGCTTCTAGTAAGCACTGCTTATATGCTTATTATGTCTGCGGGGTACAGTAAACGTTTCTCCCGGTACATTCTGAAGAGCACACCGCTGTATGTTGGAGAACCAGCGGTTTTCCGAAGTTCCGCTCCTCCTCACTCGAGTGAGACTAAAGCCGTGCACAGCTCAGCCCTGTGAGACGCGAGCAGGAAGGAGCTGGGAGTCCTTCCAATCGGAATATGTTGTTTCTTTACACATATGTTGGATTATGAATATGTCTTTATAGCTACAAATGAATGCTGCCAGGCTGGTCCGCGACCCTCCGTGCTGCAATCACCAGCGGGGAGAATATGCTCACGCGAGCGGCATCGCTGAGCTCTGGTGACGGTCTTATTGGGGCTTATGCCGAGAACAGCAGTAACACAACATTGCAACTGTTGTGTTACTGCTTTCTGACCGAATTGGTCATTCATTTGTCTAGCACAGTCTCTAACAGTGTAACAGTAAGAAGCATTTTGGATAAAAGTATTCTGTACTTCTGTATGACAACAATGTATGCCTTTCAAATGTTAAATCATTAAATGATACACAGCGAAATCTACGCTCTCGCCTCTCATCCTGCTTTCGCCAACGGCAGCGATGTGAAAGGCGAAGCGAACTCCAGCAGTAGCGCGCTTGCCGCTGGGGCTGCCGCGGGGCGTGGCCGCGGCGGGTCACGTGCCTGTCGGGGCCAATCAGGCCTACCCCGGAAATAGGAACGGTTGCGGAACTGATACAGGCGTCCAGGCCTGATCATTAATATTATGAATTACCAGTGTGTATACATGGAATATACAGGGCCATAGTAAAAAAAACAATTAAAGATAAGGGAGAAAAAAAATATATACAATCAATCAAGAGGAAACAGGCAACCCAAAATAATAGGTGCGTTCAACACATTGCAGAAACTGTCTTTTTTAGTTAAGAAGAAGAGAATGATCTAGCGGATACAATTAAATACAAATAGGAATAGGGAAACGAACGGACATGGCTCTTTCTAACACTGTTATCCTCAAGGGCCCCCCCTGTCAACAACGAGAGGGGGGTCTTCCCTTGGAGCCTCCAGTATCAGGCTTGTGGAGGGTCACAAAAGTGACCTCTACCTTGGAAGTCATTAGAGTTAATGTGTTTTTTGTATTGTTTTTTCTTTTTTCTTTTATTTATGTGTGTTGTTATTGTTTGTTTGCTAGCGACGGGGAGGATCCTCATGTACATAGCGCAATTACTACATACCACAACCTGAAATGCAAGAGGTAAAAGTTGTGTCTTTCAACGTCAACGGTTTACTGAACCCAATAAAAAGAAAGAAGATATTATCAAAACTAAAAAAATATGGAATACAAATTGCATACCTTCAAGAAACCCACCTTACAGATACTGAGCATGCTAAACTGAATAAACTGGGATATAAACATGAATATTCATCCTCATACGGATCGGGGCACAGAAGGGGTGTGGCCATATTAATATCAAAAACGGTGGCATACGAACACATATCAGAGTTCAAGGATAGAGAAGGCAGGTATATAATGATTATAGGGAAAATAGATGGAACACTGGTAAGCTTACTGAACGTATATGCGCCCCCAAGTAGTGACTGGACATTCTACAGACAGATATTTGACTTAATGGCCACACAAACCCAAGGGATATTAATCTGTGGTGGGGATTTCAATGTACGTTTAAACCCGCGGCTGGATGCCTCAAGTGGCAACACAGAGACAAGACCCATAATTAGGAAAATAAATGCATTAATGAAAGAACTGGGAATTATAGATGTATGGAGAGAACTTTACCCAACCAGCAGGGACTACACACATTATTCTTCCCCACACGCAGTATACTCAAGGATAGATTATTTCTTCACCTACAATAAAGACCTACACAGAATAAATAAATGCGACATAGGCCCGATCGCTCTCTCCGACCACAGCCCTATATATATGTCGGTACACCTCAACAGAAAGCCAAGGTCTACACTATGGAGGCTGAACTCAGAAATACTGAATAACCCAGGAACTGAAGATGGAAATTGAAACGTATCTAGAAATAAACGATAATGACGAGGTGGCACCAACCATACTCTGGGATGCGCTAAAAGCGGTACTAAGAGGTAAAATCATCGCCATTACATCACACTTAAAGAAACTTAGAGGACAAAGATTACACAACCTGGAGATCAAATTAAAACACCTACAAAGACAACATAGTCACAATCTAGACAAAGGAGTGAAACAAGAGATGAAAGACATAAAGAACGAGATAAATGAAATAAGCAACCTAGAAATACAAAAAAAACTACTATTCACAAAACAACGACACTATGAGGTGGGTGGGAAATCACTGAAACTCCTATCATACAGATTAAGGAAACAACAAGCAGATAATGCAATATATAAAATAAGGAACCCCGTCACAGGAACAATTGAATGTAGGCAAGACAAAATCCAACAGAACTTCGAAAACTTCTATAAAACTCTGTACTCTCAACCTAAAATAGACAACAACTTCCAGATCGCAACATTCCTCTCCTCTCTAGACCTACCCAAAGTCACAGTAGAGCAAAATAAAAATTTGATAAACGAAATAACAATAGAGGATTTACACACTGCAATTTCTAGATTAAAAACAAATAAATCCCGAGCACAGATGGCTTCACCGCAGAATGGTACAAAACATTCAGAGACCAACTGACCCCAACTCTATTGAAGGCATTCAATTGGGTACTAGAAAAAAAAGAAATCCCCCCCTCCTGGAGAGAAGCAATAATCTCAGTCATCCCGAAGGAAGGGAAGGACAAACTGGAATGTGGCAGCTACCGCCCCGTAAGTGTATTAAACTTGGAATATAAACTGTTTACATCTATTATATCACAAAGAATAGATAAGATCCTACCCAACCTTATACACCTGGACCAGACAGGATTCATTAGACAGAGGCTGACACAAGACAACATCAGAAGATCATTACACATTATTAGACACATCAACCAAACGGGAATAGAGGCAGCCCTAATAAGTTTAGATGCAGAGAAAGCATTTGACTCGGTAAGGTGGTCCTTCTTATATAAGGTATTAGAGAAATTTGGCTTTCATGAGTCCATAATAGCAACCTTTCAAGCCCTATATGACAAACCAACTCCAAGGATCAAAATTAATGGGGACCTATCTGAATCCTTCACCCTAGAACGCGGGACTAGACAGGGTTGTCCGGCTTCTCCAGGACTGTTCGCACTTTTTATAGAACCACTGAGCCAATGGATACGACAAAATGTTGACATAAAAGGAGTGGGCATGGCAGACGGAGAACATAAACTAAGCCTTTTTGCAGATGATGTCATGGTACCTAACGCAACCCACACAGACAATACCAAAACTAATGAACGTACTAGAAGTATATGGGACGCTTTCAGGTTATAAATTAAATATCCTGAAGACTCAAATTCTGACGTTCAACTACAACCCTCCCAACCATATTAGAGGGAAATACAATCTGAAATTGGATGTAGACTCACTAAAATACCTGGGTGTGAACCTGCCAAGGGATATCTCAAAAATATTTTATCTCAACTACGGCCCTTTAAATGAAAAACTAAAGTCAGACATATTAAGATGGAGCCTCATCCCCTTCCTAAGTTTAACCTCCAGGGTGGACTCAATAAAGATGAACATTTTACCAAGACTGCTGTAACTGAGGGGTACAATTCCCTGACTGTATTGTTAGATATGATACTTACTACCACTACCTCTTGTACTTTAGACTCTGGCCACCCAGTACTAGGCATAAATAATTATGGTAAACACTCCCACGTAGATGAAACGATCCAACACAAATGTACCAAGTCGAAAGTCTGCGTTTAATAATAATTAATACATAGCAAAAGGTATGTAGAGCAATCACTTAATTACATTTATGATTTGAAATAGGATGCACTTTTATGGCAAATGAGTATTCGTTGGTATATCAATAGAGAACGTCCAATCTCTGGTGGCGCAGGCGGTAAATATACAACCTGGAATATTTAAGGAATAATAGCAATGATACTTTAATGATTATAGAACTGGATACACTAAGGGGGAATTCCGGTCGCTTGTAAGACAACTGGAGAAGGGGGGGGGGGGGTAGAGTCTGGCTGTATCCGTCTGGCCGAGGGTATCCTGGGAGAACCCACGGTTGTGCGGCTCGGTGCCTCAGCGATCCTCGATCCACAGATGAAAGCAGTTGGACTCTCTGTGGGCCGGCTTCCTCCGGTCCACGATGGAGAGACGTGAAGCGACCTCGTCGTGTAGAGCGTCTCCTCACCTGTCGTCCTCTCCGGGGGGGGGGTTTCCAACACACGGCAGTGTTGGTCTTTATCCATAGAATAATCACTGTATACAAAGCATAATCCGTGCCTGGGAAGGCGGGCTGTTGTCGGTAGAATAATCCGGTATGCAGGTCCACTCGCTCGTCGGCTCTGGGGCTCCTCGGGTGCAGCCTCACATGGGGTCGGCCACCCTGGATAAGCAGCCAGTTCTACCCGAAACGATGGGGGTACTGACTACGATAGTATTCTCACCGCACGAAGCACTACATATGAATAGACTATTATTAGCTTAATAGACTACGTCCAACTCGACGATATAGTGCCAAATATGACTATTAAAATATTAATATACACGATGTCTCAATACCGATGGTAGGCCGAACTTGGCCTTACTCCCACACGTGGCGTCGCGGGGAGGCTTTACGTCTGTCACTCTATTGGAGGGTAAGAAACTGGACTAAAAAGGAAGTCCTACTTTAGTAGCGCAGTATATATACGCACTATGAACAAATAGTACCATTAGTGGTGCGGTAGCCAGATTCCTACGCGGAACTAGGACTTGTTCGTACATGTTGAGCGGTACGTTTGAACTGGGTCTGGGGGGTATGGCAGCCTGGCACCAAGGTCTCGACCAATAGTAGAATGGAGACTATTATGGGATGTTCAGTAGGCTAGAATGGATATTCAATGCATATTGTACAAGGAATATACAAGGGATATCAGGGAATATTAGAGAATATACAAATACAATTAAATATATATATATAAATAAATATATATATTCGGTTTAATCTGGCCCTTCACAACAGCCACCCCCTGATTGGTCCCAGACCTAATCAGTTAAGCAGAGACAGATTAATCGCGTTGTCTATTTACACATAAGGGTTTGCTGTAGGGGTCAGTCAACTTCACAAAGTCATAGGGTTATAGGGTCATGGTCATCATCGATTGTGTCTGGGAGTCGGGGCAGTTCTATGAGCCTCGCCACGGGACGGGTGTAAGTGCGACCCTGGACAAGCACTTCAGCTGCTCGGACCTTGCCGTCGGCACCGGTGATCACTTTGCTTACGCGGCCGGCCGGCCACATAGCTCTGGGCAGTGATTGATCAATAATCATGACGACTGTTCCTTCTGTCAAATTGTCTCTCTCCTTTACCCACTTCTGGCGGGTCTGTAGAGACGGTAGGTAGTGCAGTAGGAATGTCCTTTGTTGTGCACTCTCTATGGTAGTGCAATCATCTATGTTGGGGTCTGCGGAGATAACAGTGCTCAAACCACAGAACATAGGTTTCTTATTCTCAGCCTCCTCTTGACTGGCTTCCCTCGGGATAGGCGTGGGCCACTCTCCTTCCGGGAGCTTTAGGAATGCTGGGCCGTCACTGTAGACATTGCGACGGGTGAGGTCATCTAGGGGCATTCCCCGGGTGATGACGTCAGCTGGGTTCTGTTTTGTATCAACGTAGCGCCACTCTGTTTCTCCGGTTAACTCTTCGGTTAAGTCTTGAATCTCGGTGACTCTGACTCCCACGAAGACTTTGTACTTGCATGAGTCCGATTTGATCCAGGCGAGTACTGTCGTGGAATCTGACCACAGGATTGTTCTAGACACCGGTATGGTGAGCTCACGTTGGATGAGCGTGGCTAGGTGCGCTCCGGCTAGGGCTGCGCAGAGCTCTAGACGTGGGATAGATTGTTGCTTGCGTGGGGCTATTCTCGAGCGGGCGAGGACAAATGCTGTGTAGATCTCTCCCCCCTCTTCTTGGGCCCGCAAGTAGGCTACTGATCCGTATGCGACCTCTGAGGCGTCACTGAAGACGTGTAAGTCCATTTTACATGTCTCTGGCCTCACCGTGGGTGGGAAGTAGCTTCGGCGCATATTAACGCCTGGGAGGGCGTTATGTGTGTGCGGGAATGGGGTCGTCCCAGCCCTGGTCCTTGTCCCACAATGCTCGTACAATCATTTTTGCCCTGGTGGTGTACGGTAGAATACATCCTAGCGGGTCATATTGTCGGGCGAGTGTTGTGTACACACTCCGTCTGGTGGTCGGCGCCGCCGCCGGCCTTCCCTGCTCCGTAGTCAGGGGCTTGTGTCTGTAGTGAAGCGAATCTGTTTTGAATCGCCACACCAATCCCAGGGTCATCTCCTGGGCTTCTCCCGGGATTGTAGCCATCCAGGTCTCGCTGCTGGCTGCCTTGTCCTCGGAGGAGAGGCTGCGCAGTACTTGCGGATCGCTGCTGGCCCACTGCCTGAGATCAAAGCCGCCTTTGATCAATGAGGCGCGGAGTTTAATCAGGAGAGCCTCGGCTTCTTCCTGGGTTGAAAGGCTTTGTAGACAGTTGTCTACGTAGAAGCTGTTCTTTACGCTGTGTCGGACCTCTTCGTCCGCTGCTGGGTCCTCTGCTACATGTTTCTGTAGTGCAAATGTAGCACAGCAGGGGCTGCACGTCGTTCCGAAGGGGAGGACTTCCCATTGGTAGATGGCTGGGTGCTCATCTCCTGGCTTCTCTCTCCATAGGAACCGTAACAGGGGCTTGTCCTCCTCTACTAATCTCACCTGCAGGAACATTCCTTTAATGTCCCCGCTGATGGCCACCTTTTCCTGGCGGAAGCGGAGTAGAACGCCGAGTAGGGAGGGGCCGAGTGTGGGACCGGGCAGTAACTCTTTATTCAGATTTTGGGATCCGATCTGGTAGCTGCAGTTAAATACTATGCGGTCTTTACCGTTGTGATGGACCTTGTGGTGAGGCACGTACCACGATTCAGTGGTCTGGTCAGCCTCTTTAATGTCCATCTTTGTGACGTGTCCCGCTGTGATGAGCTTCTCAATCTCGGCGCGGTATACACTCTCTTGGGCGGGGTTCTTGGCTAAGCGCCGCTCCGTGTTCAGCAGGTACCGTTCTGTGGCGTCTGTCTTGGCGTGGAAAGTAGGCATTCCTTCTCGCCGCAGGAGTGGCGTGGCGTATCTCAACACGCCGTTGACCGGGACTCTCTTGGTCCCTGTCTCGAGGAGGTGAATGGCGTAAATGTCATCTTTAGAGCGAATTACTTTCTTTCCGTTCTTAAAGGGCATTTGTTCCAAGGTCCATAGCCGCTCTACGTGTTGCAGGAGTGCGGTTTCTCCCTCTGTGACTCGGGAGTGGAGACATCTAGTGGCTGTACTTCGGTTGAGAGATTTGGCGAGCGGGCCTTGGAGAGTCCATCCCAAACGGGTCTCGACTGCTGCAGGACAGCCTCGGGGTCCGGTATGAACCCGGTCTATCGGGACAATGACGTCTGCATGGTCGGAGCCTATCAACAGGGTCGGCATAGCATTGTCTATGAGCGGGATCGGTAACTTGCGCAGATGTGCATATTTCTCCATCAGCTTGGCGACGGGGTATGTGTACCGCGACAGTCCTATTTCTTGGCTGGTGAAAGCGTCTGTAATCTGGTACCGTCGCTCAGGCTGGCCGCTTGCTGCGATAGAGAATGAGACATTCTCGCCCTTTATCGTCTTCAAATCTCGTCTTATTGTCCGAATTGTCATTTGGGTTTCGCTTCCCCGCAGCCCTAGCTGGGCCGCAGCGGAGGCGAGCAGAAGGGTCTTCTCTGACCCGTCATCGAGGACGGCGTAAGTGTCCAGGACTTTATTCTGGTAGCTTAGTGTCACACGCACTACTTTTAGGAGTACTCGGGCTCCACTGCTGCTGGCGGGATCGATGTACATGACGCTCGCTTTGCTGCTGGATGGTGCGGGTGAAGGGCGCCGTCTGTTACTGTCGTGAAGTATGTCCAGATGGGCTCCATCGCACTTGGTGCACCTTTTCTTTAAGCGGCATTCGGCTGCCATGTGTGAGCGCGCACAGCGAAAACAGCGCTTGTTGGACTTTATCCATTGACTTGCTTCCTCGGCGTTCAGCTTGGGGAAGGAGTCACATTGCGCTAGCCAGTGTTCTTTCTCACAGTAGGGGCACACTATCTTCCACTTCTCCGTTCTGGAGGGGGTACTGTGGCTCCTGCTGCTCGGTACTGACTCCGATTGGTGCATCACAGTCACCGATCTTCTTCCATCATTTAGTCGTCTGGTTCCTTCTCTGGAGCCAGGGGTGCTCCGTCCGAATGTATCTAGCCGTAGGCTGCTGACTTCTCTCGCCAGGAAGTCTGCTAGATCGAGGAGGTTCGGTTCGGGGCCATTCGGGTCTCGGTGGTCTCTCTGCCGCCTAAAACGCTCCTGTCGAGTGGGCGGCAGCTTCTCCAAGATCCTTTCCACATTTGAGTTGGCGTAAAGTTCATGCCTCCCCTTCTCTCTCTGCGCTCCCAACATCCCTACCAGGTACTGCACTCTGATGGACAGGTCGTCCAGTGCTCGATTGTCTATTGCTGGGGGTAAGCGGTCGATGTGTCGGATCTCCTGGATCACGTAATCCCATATGCGCCCATACCTCTGGTCCAATGCTACCAGCGCTGCTGTGTATGGGGTGGTGGAAGTCGCGTAGGCGAGCGCTATATTATGTGCGCGGGGTACCTTTAAGTGCTTCAGTAGGATGGCGTATTTATGGCGTTCATCCAATACATCCACCAACATGGTCTCCAGACACATGCGGAGTTCTGTATACTGGGCCCGGTTCTCTTGGGTGAAGTCGGGTACCATAGGCGTGCCAATGTATGACGCTGACTGTGGATACATCGGCGAGCGTTGGGGGAGAGGCCTCCTAGGCGAGTCTGCTCCCGCTCCTTGGTATGGGCTGGTACCGGCAGTGTACCATGGCCCGCTTGTCCAGGTGCTGTTCCTCGGTGCGGGTCGTGCGTCGTGCTCACCCGTGTATAGAGTCGGGGGGACTGTAGCGCAGCTCCGCGGGAGTATAGCCTGGGCTGTACCGGACCTCCTGGTCCGGTAGAGTACTGTGCTGTCGTCGGGCGCGGTTCTCCTCCTCTTCCTCTTCGTCTTCAGTTAGGTCATCCAGTGCTTGTAGTCTATGGTTTAGCCTCTCCACAGGATATGCTGCTCCTTCCCGGTTGCTAGGTCTCGCTTGGACCGGTGGGGGGAGGTGGTCTGTGGGGGGTATAGACCTCGTCTGTTGGTCAAGTTCAGGGTTGTTTACTCGGCTAGGGGATGCCGCCCTGGAGGTGTGTCTAGACGAGTTCCTGGAGCCTCTGGCGGAGGGAGAGGGTGTTGTCCGTCTGATCAGCTGTTCTATTAGTTGCGCTTGCTGTCTGTCGCGCTCTGCGTCCCGTAGAGCACCAGCAGCTGCTCGCTGGCTGTCTGCTCGGTCTCGGGCCACATTCTCTTCCATCTGAATGCGTCTTATTTCTAGACGTATATGCTCTTCTTCGCTCCGCTGCTGGATCTGCAGTCGGTCGCGTTCAGCAGCGGCGTTCAGGCTGATGAGGAAGGCCTGCTGTAGGGTCCTCTCTGCCTCGCTGGGAGAAGGCGGTTGTATAGGGGAGCCTTCCCTTGGGGTACTCCTTGCGGAGCCTTGGAGCTCTATCTCCACGGTGCTCTCCCCGTCCTCTTCCGTGCCGAGTTCTCTCTCGGTAGCGTTGTATTCCTCCCGGGACTCATCGGGGACTACTTCTTCAGTACTGGCGGGGTGTGAAGTCATGTCTGGTTCCCACTGGTCCCCACGTGAGCTTGGTCAGTTACATTAGAACCCGTAGGGGCCTCTATGGTCGGGGTAGTCTGGGCGTTGGGGTTAGACATACTTTTACTTTCTAGTTTTACCGCGTTTACTGTTAGTAGAAGACTAGGTTGTTGACTGACAGCGTAAGCCTCTAAGTACTGAGGGAGCCGTCGTTCGCGCTGCGGGTGTTGGTTAGGAGGATCGTTTCGTGGAGTGTTCATCATAGGCCATTTCAATATTAATAACACTATATTAATATTACACTAATTACCATCCGGCTCGAAGGACCAATTGTAACTGAGGGGTACAATTCCCTGACTGTATTGTTAGATATGATACTTACTACCACTACCTCTTGTACTTTAGACTCTGGCCACCCAGTACTAGGCATAAATAATTATGGTAAACACTCCCACGTAGATGAAACGATCCAACACAAATGTACCAAGTCGAAAGTCTGCGTTTAATAATAATTAATACATAGCAAAAGGTATGTAGAGCAATCACTTAATTACATTTATGATTTGAAATAGGATGCACTTTTATGGCAAATGAGTATTCGTTGGTATATCAATAGAGAACGTCCAATCTCTGGTGGCGCAGGCGGTAAATATACAACCTGGAATATTTAAGGAATAATAGCAATGATACTTTAATGATTATAGAACTGGATACACTAAGGGGGAATTCCGGTCGCTTGTAAGACAACTGGAGAAGGGGGGGGGGGGTAGAGTCTGGCTGTATCCGTCTGGCCGAGGGTATCCTGGGAGAACCCACGGTTGTGCGGCTCGGTGCCTCAGCGATCCTCGATCCACAGATGAAAGCAGTTGGACTCTCTGTGGGCCGGCTTCCTCCGGTCCACGATGGAGAGACGTGAAGCGACCTCGTCGTGTAGAGCGTCTCCTCACCTGTCGTCCTCTCCGGGGGGGGGGTTTCCAACACACGGCAGTGTTGGTCTTTATCCATAGAATAATCACTGTATACAAAGCATAATCCGTGCCTGGGAAGGCGGGCTGTCGTCGGTAGAATAATCCGGTATGCAGGTCCACTCGCTCGTCGGCTCTGGGGCTCCTCGGGTGCAGCCTCACATGGGGTCGGCCACCCTGGATAAGCAGCCAGTTCTACCCGAAACGATGGGGGTACTGACTACGATAGTATTCTCACCGCACGAAGCACTACATATGAATAGACTATTATTAGCTTAATAGACTACGTCCAACTCGACGATATAGTGCCAAATATGACTATTCAAATATTAATATACACGATGTCTCAATACCGATGGTAGGCCGAACTTGGCCTTACTCCCACACGTGGCGTCGCAGGGAGGCTTTACGTCTGTCACTCTATTGGAGGGTAAGAAACTGGACTAAAAAGGAAGTCCTACTTTAGTAGCGCAGTATATATACGCACTATGAACAAATAGTACCATTAGTGGTGCGGTAGCCAGATTCCTACGCGGAACTAGGACTTGTTCGTACATGTTGAGCGGTACGTTTGAACTGGGTCTGGGGGGTATGGCAGCCTGGCACCAAGGTCTTGACCAATAGTAGAATGGAGACTATTATGGGATGTTCAGTAGGCTAGAATGGATATTCAATGCATATTGTACAAGGAATATACAAGGGATATCAGGGAATATTAGAGAATATACAAATACAATTAAATATATATATATAAATAAATATATATATTCGGTTTAATCTGGCCCTTCACAACAACTGCTATACCTGTTCCAGACACTCCCAGTGGAGATACCCACTAAGCAATTCATGGAATGGGATAGACTAATATCAAGATTCCTCTGGCCCAGAATCAGATACAAAACGCTACAGACAAGAAAAGAAAAAGGGGGAATAAACCTACCCTGCTTACGGTAATACTTCTATGCAGCCCAACTGAGGCCAATAGTTTGCTGGTGCGCCCCATCGTACTCAGCAAGATGGAAGGAAATTGAAAGCGAAATGACAGACGGGGTCCCACTAGCAGCAATAGTGGCAGATAACAAATTAATAGACAACATGAAAGAAAAAAACAACCCCTGGATTAATGTAGCACTGAGAATCTGGCAGGACACGATCAAGCTGTGTGGAGTGAAGGGTCCGCTCAGAATGTTGAGATGGTGTGCATTCGATTCCAATTTCCCCCCAAATAAATCAGATGGCAGATTCAAAGTATGGACAGATAAACGCCTAACAAATTATTCTACTTTTGTCCACAAAGGGGTGTTTCAGAGCTTCGAATCACTACAGAGAAGACACGGACTGGAGCAAAAAGATTTCTTTAGATACCTGCAGGTACAACATTACTTCAATCAAAATTTTGTGGGAGAAATAGGAATGGGAGAACAAGAAATCATGGAAGTGTTTACATCAGCAGTCAAATCATCAAAATGTAATAGGATCGTCTCCAGAATATACAGAGGACTCTGCCAGGCCAAATCAAAATCAACTAACACAATTTTTTTTTTTTGATTTGAAGTCTTTATTTCGAACATGCAATGAATACAACAAACAATAACAAAAAAAGAAAAAACAACTCAATCTGCATGTTCGAAAAGGAGTAGGAAGAAGTATACACTTATTTAATCCTACCCCTTTTCCACTACTCAAATGAGTGTACTATTTTAAACATAAAAAAGAAAAGAAAAGAAAAGAAAAAAAAAAAAATATATATATATATATATATATATATATATATATGCAAAACAAAAAACAAAAACGATATATGTATAAAATAAACTAAAATAGAAACAAAATAAAAATGTAAACACCTGTGAATATCAAGTCCCTTCTTCATCCCTGTACCTTGTAAACATAATTTCCTTATACATCAGTTTGAATTGTCTCATGTTTGGACATTGCTTTAACACCACATTAAGACTGTTCCACAGTTTCACTCCACATATTGAGATGCAGTGTTTTCTCATGGTAGTGCGTACGTTTAGCACCTTTAAATTGTGTTCTCCCCTCAGATTATAACCCCCCTCCCTATCAAAGAACAATTCTTGAATGTTTCTTGGAAGTGCATGACTTTTTGCTTTATACATTAATTGTGCCGTTTTAAATTCCACAAGATCATTTAACTTCAATGTCTTTGACTCCAGAAACAATATGTTAGTGTGATCACGATAACCTGCAATGTGAACTATCCTTATGGCCCTTTTTTGGAGTATAAAAAGTGGTTGTAGTGTAGACTTATAATTGTTTCCCCAGACTTCAGCACAGTAATTTAAATATGGTAAAACTAGTGAACAGTAGAGAATGTAGAGTGATTTTCCATCCAGGATGTGCTTTACTTTACTCATGACTGAAATGCTTCGTGAGAGTTTAGATTGGACATGTTTTATGTGAGGTTTCCAACAGATTTTATGGTCTATTATTACACCTAGGAATTTATTTTCATAAACTCTTTCAATAATCACATAATTTATTTTAACTTGTACCTGAGTATCCAATCTACAGTTTCCAAACAACATAATTTTAGTTTTGCTCAAGTTCAATGATAATTTGTTTCTATCAAACCATTCCTTCAATTTCTTCATTTCAGATGTGATGACCTCTAAAAGCTGCTGGACATTCTCACCAGAAAAAAAAAGATTAGTGTCATCCGCAAATAAAATACATTTAAATATATTGGATACTTTACATATCTCGTTAATGTACAAGATGAACAGTTTTGGACCCAACACTGACCCCTGGGGGACACCACAAGCAATGTCCAAACATTCAGATTTATAATCTCTCATTGTCACAAATTGTTGTCTTTTATTTACATAAAGGAGAAATGGGAAAAATAACGCAATATGTCAATCTCAGGAGAGGTATGGGACAGATTATGTACACAACAATGGGAAACAACAGGCTCAAACAACTGGATGGAATTTGGCTGGAAGAACCTAGTAAGGTTTTTTATCACTCATGGCAAAAAAAACATCAGGGGACCGAGGAAAAATGCTGGCGATCCTGTGGGCTAAACGAAGCCAATCATTCACATATATTCTGTGAATGCCAAACCCTGGTACCATACTGGCAAGAGATACACAAGAACCTAGAAGCAATTTTTTAGATTGACATCCCCTTCAAATTTGACACCCTATACCTAGGAAATATTCCCTATGAAAAATGGGACTTCAACGACAAAAAAATTGATAATGATACTTCTGATAGCAAGCAAGAAAGCTATCACAAGAAGATGGTTAAAACCAGAGGCACCTACAGTAGAAGATTGGATAGACGTAACTCATGACATCTA
The DNA here is from genome assembly GCF_963971535.1 of Notolepis coatsorum. Taxonomy (NCBI): domain Eukaryota; kingdom Metazoa; phylum Chordata; class Actinopteri; order Aulopiformes; family Paralepididae; genus Notolepis; species Notolepis coatsorum. The sequence goes on along the minus strand of NW_028170860.1, from coordinate 104,244 downwards.
CATAATGGAAAAGATGTCATTTTCAATACAAATTCAGCAGGAGAAGTTCTACCGGATCTGGTCGAAATGGACAGAATACGTCAAACACACACGATCTGACTTCTGCTAAAAGTAATAACGATCTAATGTAAATGATCCTCCCCAGGAACAACCGCTAGCCTGTCTGATATATTGTATTATTGTTTTATGTTCTGTCTTATGTCTGACCCTATGTGATGTGTCCCCCCTTTTTTTTCTTTTTATCTTAATTTAAATTTTATTTTGTCCTTGTTTTTATTATTGAATCTTATTTTTGTTTTGTCTTTTATTTTATCTTTTATGTTTTCTTCTTCTCTCCTCTCTTTTTGTCACCCCCACCCCTTCCCCTTCCCTCTTTCTCTCCTTCCCCCCTCTTTCCTCCCCAACTTCTGCTCACTCTATGTTACCTGATGTGTACCAAAAAATTTATCTAGTGGCCATTGCCCACTGGTAAAATAAAAAAATTCAAAAAAGAAAATGTAGGTTTCCGACGCTTAGCTTCGCTTCATGTTGCCAAACCGGCATTTTATCTACGTCATGAAATCGATTTAGTCGTATTAACTTATTAACTAAAAGATTTTAACTAAATAAAAAGCAGCAGCACTATTGCATAACTGTGAGTGCATGTGAGTGCACGGTGCATGGTGGTGTTATCTGACATCAACTGAGCTGTCCAGGAATTGTGTTTAACTGTAGATTATATATCTATATCTGTACATATTCCTTACCTACTCTTACTAGTTACGCTGCTGGCCAGTAAGACTACTACCATAGAGTCTTTATACCTGTATCACTGTACATATTAATACTACAACTCTGTACATATGATTAGCACTATTACTCAGTAGTACTAATTTATATATTCTATACCCAGTTTAATCACCTGTACATTGTATATTACTGTTGCACTTTACTGTTACATTTGCACTCTGGTTGGCTGCCAAACTTATTTTCATGATACTGTACTTGTGACAATACATTTGAAGGTAATCTAAACTATGGTCCCCAGTCAGAGACTAGACGATACACTCTATAGCTCGAACATGAATAAGACTGATGATCTAACAACATCAGTTTTGTTGTCACGTTTGTCCGGCAGAGTGGCTACCTAATCATCCCTTCCCCTTAATTGACTGATATCAATCCCTGTCTCCTGACCCGTTCAGCCATTGTGTAGTGTGAGGTGTGCCTGGTGCCAGTGTATGGCAGCCATTGAGCCTGCATAGCCCAAGGTTGGGTGCTACCAGTGGTGGTAAAGGAGGCAATTTCCACCCTACATTGTGGGGAGCGCTTTGAGTGTTAACAATGTTGATAGAAGTGGATAAGGTCTATCTACCTCTATTCTCAAAGAGGATATGATGAAGCTCCTGTGTGCTGCTGGTGGAGGTAGCTTGGTCTTCTGGTGAACCGAACGGACATGTTTCTATCCCATTAATTTCCAAATTCCAAAAATGGATAGAAACGATGACAGGCGACGGTAGCTCAGGAGGTAGAGCGGTTGTCTGGTAATCAGAAGGTTCCTGGTTCGATTCCAGCTCCTCCCGGCAGCATGTCGAAGTGTCCTTGAGCAAGACACTCAAGCCCCTAACTGCTCCCGATGAACAGGTTGGCACCTTGCACGGTTTCCTCTGCCGTAGGGTGTGTGTGTGAATGTGAGGCATACGTTGGATAGAAGAGCTATATAAATGCAGTCCATCTACAGCTGGTACTAGCTCTATTGACAAGCTTTGTATGCAGAACTCGAGAACTACTAGGATTGTATGACGTATATCACGCCAGTTAAGGTACCTTATGTATACTGCATGTGGCTAAGATGGGCTGTGGTACTTCAATGATCAGAAGGTGTAGAAATCTGTTGACTAATGGTAGAGCGAAGCTTGTACTACAATCTTTGGTCTTATCCCGCCTGGACTACTGTCCTACTATATGGTCTAACGCCTCTAGGCTTGACCTGAACAAACTCCAGTTCGCTGAGAACAGGGCGGCACGCCTCGCTCTGTGCTGCTCTGTGAGGAGTAGTGTTGGAGGGATGCATGCCGCGCTGACCTGGATGACAGTGGAACAGAGGATGGCATGTAGTCTGGTAACTTTTTTGTTTAATATCTGTAATACTGGGAAACCGGAGGGTTTGCACTCACAACTGTACCCAACTAATATGAGACATGGATATAGCACAAGGCAAGCATTAGATTCCTGCTTTACTTTACCTCTACCAAAAACAAATGCTCTGAAAAAGAAGGTAATGTATAGAGCAGTTGCTTATTGGAATAAAATACCCAGAAATATAACTATGGTAAGGAACAAATGTATGTTTAAAAAAAAGTTTAAAATTGCGCTCATGAATAATGAGTTACATTTTCGTCATTGACTTATTATGGAAATTAGTATGGAAATATAAAGGTGATCGGTGACTTGAGAAAAGTTATGCTATATTATGAGTTAAAATCATATAAATTATTTTGAACTGTTTTGTTCTTATGGACTGACTATGTAATTTGTATTTTATGGTTGGGGAATTTTGATAACTTATGAATATTGAGTGAGCTTTTATTCACTGTTTTGTTCGTTGAGATGTTTTCTTGTGAGTACTTCAATGTTCGTGGTTTTATATTTTTTCTTTTTTTGTGTGTTTGTATTTTTAATGTTTGGACCCCAGGGCCCTCATTCATCAACCTGACTTACGCACAGAAATGTGCTTAACCTGTGCGTACGACCATTTCTAAGCAAAGAGTGGGATTCATCAATTTCAACTTGAACTTGACTTTGTGCTTATGTGTACGCACAGCTCGGAGCACACTTAGCTGACGCCCAGTGGTAGAACATCGTTACTACGGCATAAGCGCTCCTCAGTTCTGCATTAGTTTCAAGGCGGAAATAAGCTTCCGTGCATTAGTGTTCAACTTCTGTATGACCCGTAATTCATTATAGTTCATTATAAAATAGCGACAGTAGTGTAATTATAACGGGCTCACACGCAAACAAGAGGTTGGCCTGCTTGTTTGGCACAGGGGGACAGACGCAAAACACCAACCTCCAAACGCGATTAAATATTGTTTCAAATAAAAAGCGAATTATTTTGTGTTTCATGTTTCCAAATAAGATTGGTCACGAAATGCTTTCTACTTCAATTTGTTGGTTAGAATAGATGACCTCCGTTGAAACTTCACTGAGACTAACAGTCTATTTGTGAGCTCCCGCTCAGATGTGATAATAATAACAATAATAATAATAGCTTCATTTTATATAGCGCCTTTCAAGAGACCCAAGGTCGCTTTACATAGATAGGGGGGGGGGAATAACAAAGTAACAGACATAGTGGACAGACACACAACATATAAATATGATGATGGAATTCATTCAAGATCCTCTCCACCCTCGGGTCTTTGCCACCGGCACGGTCCATCGTGATATTGGAGATGGATAGAGCAATAGACTGTTACTGTAGCTGTCAAAGCTCCATCACAAATGCAGTTATGTGAATAGAAAGGGATTCCACTAAGTCAATGTTGCGATGCGCATTTGCCTGATACATGTTGTTGCTGCATGCCGGGAGGAAGGCGATGCTGAATGTTTTCAATTCATTAAATAAAACTGATACTTTTTGCAAGGGTTTACTGACTGTCATACAAATAATCAACCAACTACATACTGTAACTTTTCAGTGCACGTTCTTATTTACATTGTGACAACAGCCTTGTGAGTTCCCGCAGTGACCCGCACACAGACATGATGGAATTCAAGTTCAAGTTTGTATTGATCACATATAGGCAGGCTACACATGGCGTATAGGCTACATCATTGGCAGTGAGATTCATTGTTCTTGTATATGCTCTCGTATTATTGTTTATATAGGCTACCCAATACTGACATCAAAATAGATTGTATGACTCTAGAAATCATATGCAGCAGGTAGAAAATTGACGGAAAATCCGTCGCGATTTGGAATAAAATTGAGGAGAACTTTAATCCCTGGGTATTAACCAAACAAAACGGAAAAAGGCAGTCATATTCCAGCACGGTCTTTATTAGTGTTTGCGCTGCCCAGGCAGCAATGGTTAATAGATATCATATCCGACATCACCGTACGTGTACACGTCTGTCAGCCTGTCTCATAACACGCTTCCCTCGGTTTAGTCCATTCTTCCACATTTCATGGGGGTGCCCATTACCGTATATGGTTAATCGGGGCGGTTTTGGTATGCAAATACGTGAAAGTGTGCACGAGCCTCGTCGCAGGGCCAAGGTGATATTTATCATGACAGGTGTGCGTAGAACCTGCGTACGCACGTGTGGTAAATCCCGTTTTTTTTGTGCGTGCACTGGTTCTAAATTCTGTGCTTACGTGTGGAAGTAGAACATTTTCTACGCCACGTTGATGAATGAGGGCCCTGGAAGAGTAGTCTCACTTTGGTGTAGACTAATAGGGATCCACAATAAAACAATAAAACTGCACCTGTGTATACTGTATACTTTACATACTCATAGTATATATTTAGATACTAGTGTTTATTGTAACCATATTTATTGTAATGTATAACATAAGTGATGGGGCATACAGACCGTCATTTACACCTTTGATCACACTGCCTACTTGCTCATATGCGTTGGTATATTCAATAATTATGTAACCGAGGGACCATTGGATCCACAAGCGGCCGCACTAACCAGCTGAGCTATAAGGTCAGAGTCATTAGCGGGTCCTGATTGACTGTGACCATCTCGTTAGTCGTTTACAGTCCCCCCCCCCACCCCCCCGAGAAGGGACGTCCTTGCACATTCTTTCATCCATGCGCGCACTTTCCTAGGGTTAAGGCACTGTGATCCCACCCCCATTGCTACGTGAACCTGGATACTCATTAGTAGTTTAGCAATTCTATTGTTTACACTGCCTATTTTTACCTTTCTACTGTACTATAATTGTATTGCCTGTATTTTTATGTCTTTGACTATTACCCTGCTCATACCTGTACCCCCCCCCCCCGCCCCCCTCCCCCGTGCTGCTATGATGTCTGAATTTCCGCAAGGGGATCAATAAAGGAACACCTTATGTTATCTTATTGCATACAGAGCTGTATAATGAACTGAGGCTTTGGAGAGAAAGGGGGCATTTTATCCTATATTTCAGCAGCAGTTTGTGTCGAGACTCTTTGAATGAATGAATGAATTATTTTATTTCAAATGTTTACAAATAATAAACAATAAACCAATATTTTTTCGAAATGTTTACAAATAAACAAGTGAAAAGGATAGGTTTGAAGCCAACAAGGCTTATAGAGCAACCTACCCCTCTTTGACTCTTTGAGCTTTCTGTTGATCCCTTCAAAAACATGATGCAATAATTAGTTAAAACTAGGGATGTACTGAGATCTGTTAAGCAAGGACAGGACACACTCTGAGAAACATTGCTTTATACTGAAACCTAGGGTAAGCCATTTTAAGTTTATTAGTGAAATCTTAAAAGTGAGGAACCAGCTGACTTGATTAAAGGGGCGTGTTTAAAACTGCCATTTTGTTAAGTTAAGTGCCCCCATTAAGGGACTGTTTCCTGTTTACCAGCAGCAGCTGTTTTGCTAAGTGAGCCATTAAGGTCCTGTTTAAAAGCAGAAGTCCAGTCTGTGTTGAAATCACTCTGTACTGAGATCTGTTAAGGAAGGACAGGACATACTCTGAGAAACATTGCTTTATACTGAAACCTAGGGTAAGCCATTTTAAGTTTATTAGTGAAATCTTAAAAGTGAGGAACCAGCTGACTTGATTTAAAGGGGCATGTTTAAAACTGCCATTTTGTTTTGTTAAGTGCCCCCATTAAAGGGGACCTGCATTGCTATTGCTAGCACTATTTGGGCAACTTTACACAATTCCTGTGAGTCTATGGAAGACATCTGTAAGGTTTATTTATTTTTTTTAAATCATTGTTTTATATTTCTAATGGAGTACTCAAAAGCATAATTTTTCAGCCTCAAGATTTCAGCCTGTTATTGGCTGGGCTCCGCCCATAAGCACTTTCAGTGACAGTCATCCACACAGTCTGTGAGTGGCAGAGAGAGAGAGAGAAAGAGAGAGAGAGAGAGAGAGAGAGAGAGAGGGAGAGGGGGAGAGAGAGAGAGACAGACCGAGAGACGACAGCGCGACGCGCGTGTGTATGTGTGCTCTGTCGCGAGGGTCTATCTGATTCTCCCTCTCTCTCTCGCTCGCTCTCTGTCAAACCCTGTTTGGTGCGCTACAACCACAGAGCCAATCGGATCACTATCCATCCTCACCATGTGAAGTCACCATGCGAGTCAAATCAGAACGATCTGATTAAAATGGAGCAGGAAATGAATGACCTGAATGACGGCAATCAGCCAATATGGTATTTAGAGACACAAACACATTGATACTAACTCCTATTACTATAATACAATGCTAGACACTGAAAAAATACATTTATAATGCATGTCACCTTTAAGGGCCAGGTGTTAAGACAGCACTAATTAGTGATCGAGATTTAAAGGCTTGCTGGCTTAGCGTCAGTGAAGCGTTGAGAAACAAAGAGGGACAAAAAGGAGGAGTTTTCCTGGAGTTCCTCGCCGAGGGATCCACCTAGTGCTAAGTACACCCTAGTCCTATCTTTCACTCCACTCTGAAAAACGTCCCTTTCCCTCCCACTCTGCTACCTCCCTTCCTCCCTGCCACTCTTGACACCACAATGTGTCTCATACCTATATCCACAATCCGCTCCTCCAGAACAGATTCAACCCACCCACGGCAGTTTGCTAGCAACCCGGCTAATCTCTCCTACCCTCCTACAGCCACTAATACACCTGTCACAGTAGGGGGAGGCTTATGGAATTGTCAATCAGCAGTCAAGAAAGCTGACTTCATTACTGCCTACGCCCATAGTCTAAATCTGCAGCTCCTGGCTCTAACTGAGACCTGGACAACCCCAATAACTCATCAACACCTGCAGCATTATCTACAAACTATAACTTCACTCACACACCTCGACCTTCCAGACGGGGTGGAGGCACAGGCCTCATGACATCTCCTTCATGGGCTACAAACTTAACACCACTCCCAGAACTGTCACTCTCCTCTCTCGAATATCATGCAGTATCTGTCTCTAATCCTTTCAATCTCACCATTGTTACACTCTATCGCCCTCCAGGTCCGCTCGATCACTTCAAAGATGAGCTGGACATGCTTCTAAGCTCCTTACCGGAAGATGGTACCCCTCTCCTTCTATTGGGTAACTTCAACCTGCCTGACTCATCTCAGTCAGTCATAGTGGTCTCCCCCCTACAATCGTTTGACCTGACTCCCACTGCCATGCCTCCCACCCACAAAACAGGCAACTCCTTGGATCTAATATTTTCCCGTAACTCCAGCATCATTAACACCACGGTAACTCCCCTACATGTATCTGACCATTCCTTCATATCCTTCTCACTAACTCTCATGCTTAATCGAAAGGTCTTCACCCCAACTCAAACCGTCTCACTGAGACGCAACCTGCCCTCCCTATCCCCCTCCACCCTCTCCTCTGACATACTATCCGCTCTACCCTTGAGTGACACCTTCTCTGCTCTCTCCACAGAGATAGAAACTTCCACCCTCCTCTCAGCCCTTGCAACCTCCTTCAACAAGCTCTGTCCCCTCGTTGAGAAACCTGCCCGCCCTTCACCACCCAGTCTATGGCTGACAGATCCAGTGAGAGAACAAAGACAGGTCCTGAGCGCGGCTGAGAGGAAGTATAGAAAGTCACGCCTCACTGCTGACATCGACACATATCACAACCTCTTGTTAACATTCTCCAAAACTATTACTAATGCCAAAGCTTCTTTCTTTCACCATAGGATCGAGGCCTCTGCCAAGAATCTTCGCAAACTGCATGCTACCATGTCCTCCCTCCTCACTCCCCCCCAACCCCTCCTCCCTCATCTTTCTCTGCCGAAGACTTTGCGATCTTCTTTTAGGAAAAAGTGGAGAACATCCGCAGCTCCTTCTCCCAACCCCCACCCATTCCAAATGCTGAATCGAGAACCTGATCCTTCACTCTGTCATCTTTCTCTCCCATTACAGAAGCCGAGACCCTGACACTGGTAACGTCGAACTGTCCGACTACATGCCAGCTGGACCAGCTACCCTCCCCACTCCGCCAGACCATAGCACCAGACATCCTCCCATTCCTAACTGCAACAATCAACTCCTCACTCAACTCGGGGGTGGTCCCCACCTCCCTAAAACAAGCCAGAGTCACGCCGCTCATATAAAAAAACCTGAACCCCACCGTCATAGGCAACTACCATCCTGTCTCTCTTCTCTCCTTCCTTTCTAAAACACTTGAACGTGCTGTATCCAACCAACTTACTGCTTATCTCTTACAAAATGACCTCCTAGACCCTAATCAGTCTGGCTTCCAGACTGGCCACTCCACAGAAACGGCCCTCATTGCGGTCACAGAGGCACTTCACTTAGCAAAAGCAAAAGGCCTCTCCTCTGTCCTGATTCTCCTAGATCTATCTGCAGCCTTCGACACAGTCAACCATCAGATCCTCCTCGCGGCCCTCGCAGGAATGGGAGTGGCTGGCTCTGCGCTGACATGGCTGACATCATACCTCAATGACCGCCCCTACCAAGTGTCATGGAGAGGGACCCTATCGGCCACCCGCCCCCTGCGGACAGGTGTCCCCCAGGGCTCGGTTCTAGGACCCCTTCTCTTCTCCCTCTACACTAAATCACTGGGTAACATTATCACGACTCATGGCTTCTCCTATCATTGTTATGCCGACGATACTCAACTTTTCCTCTCCTTCCCTCCCTCAGATATCCAGGTCTCTGAGCGGATCTCGGCCTGTCTGTCCGACATCTCCGCCTGGATGACGACCAACCACCTCAAACTGAACCTAAGCAAAACAGAATTGCTCCACCTGCTGGCCAAATCCTCCCCCCTGACCGTCCTTTCCATCACAGTCGAGAATGCAGCTGTGACCGCGTCCCCGACCGCCAAGAACCTTGGTGTTGTCCTCGACAACCAGTTGAACTTCTCTGCTCACATTGCAGCGACAACCAGAACCTGCAGATTCCTCCTGAGCAATGTCAGAAGGATCCGCCCCTTCCTGACAAAATCTTTCGCCGTCGACTAAAGACGCACTTCTTCAACCATTATCTGAATTAAAAAGAAAAAAGAAAAAAAATATCTAACCGTAACTAACCTTACTGTCATGCACTTGTCCTAATAAACTAACCTACACAGTAGCACTCAACACTTTGATGAATATTGTTACTCAGCTGATAGAGTTGTGCCCTTCCTGATGACTTGTCGTACAGAACTTGTAAGTCGCTTTGGATAAAAGCGTCAGCTAAATCAGTGTTTCTCAACTGGTGGGTCGCGACCCAAAAGTGGGTCGCGGGGCCATTTTGAGTGGGTCGCGGAAGTGTGTTTTTTTTTTTTTACTTTTTTTCTCTCACTACCTATCTTTGTGAAAGTGGCTTCTCAGCTCTGGTCCAGCTGAAGACAAAGCGGAGGAACAGATTGGACATTGAGCATGACCTCAGAGTTGCTTTGTCTACCATCACCCCAGACTTTGAGACTCTTGTCAGGAGCAAACATCATCCCCAGTTATCCCATTAGTTCCCTGCATGTTACGCTAATAAGTCTGCTAAGAAGGATATATTATTTATTATTATTTTATTTCATTGTGTTTTTAGCCCTTAGTTGCACTTTTGTTGCAACCCCAGTTATCCCATTAGTTCCCCCAAACGTAGGTCTGTTATGTTAAGCTAAGAAATCTGCTAAGAAGCATATTATTTATTATTATTTTATTTCATTGGGTTTTAGCCCTAGTTGCACTTTTGTTGCAACCTCAGTTATCCCATTAGTTCCCCCAAATTTAGGTCTGTTATGTTAAGCTAAGAAATCTGCTAAGAAGCATATAGTATTTATTATTCTTTTATTTCATTGGGTTTTTAGCAATAGTTGCACTTTTGTTGCACTTTTTTGTGTTTATTTCATGTTTTGAAAGATTGCGTATTACTGCAATTTTTTTTTTACATAAATCATAGTGGTTCAACATTTTGGGTCGCGACTTAATGACTAAGGAAAATGTTGGGTCCCGAGGCTAGACCAGTTGAGAACCACTGAGCTAAATGACTAAATGTAAATGTAAATGGATGTATTGTGTTACGTTCTGGACACCGACCTCGGTCGGTGACCACCCACATTCCTGGCATATGTCACTGGGCTTGTCACCTGTCATTTCCCTGTCAATTAGTGCTGTCACTTAGGGGTGGTTCCTGATTGGCTGTCACGGGGGTGTGTGTGGAATGTTGGTTTTTGGTCTCTATTTAACATACCTCTCTTCTGCTTGTCCATTGACAGGTCTTCACTAATTGCGTTCGGAGATAACGCGGACGGTTCTACTGTGGACCTCCAATAAGCTCCCATTTACCTTATCTTACACTTGTGCTTTTAGCACTTGTTCTCTCTTAGAATTTACTCTGTGTTCTTACTATTAAAGTCGAACCTGTTCAAGAGTAAACACTCTCTGTCTCTGTGATTGCCTTCAACCATTGGAATTCACCTACCTGCATTCTGACAGAATACCTGACCATCAGAATTCCATGGAGGCCATCATGGAGATGCTCCGGACGCAGGGAGCAGCCCAGACACGGATGGAGGAACATCAGCAGCTGGTCAGCGCCGAGTTAATCCGACTCAATGGGGTCGTCGGATCATCCCAAGCGGTGGCGCAGTCGGCGTTGGCCACAGCTCGACAAGCCCAAGAAGGAGTGGCTGGTGTGCAGTCGGCGGCGGGGGAAGCAGCGCTCCACGCAGAGGAAAGTCGGGGGGGGTTTGGGGTCCAGGAGCGGTCCCGCGAACCACATCTGCAGGCGCCCGCTCGCTATGACGGATCACCGGATGGTTGTCGGGAATTCATCACCCAGTGTCTACTCGTTTTCCGGCTGCAACCACGATCATTTCCATCGGAGACAGCGCAGGTAGCGTATATTATCACACTGCTCACCGGCGAAGCTCTCTCCTGGGCTACGGCGGAATTAGAGGCAGGGGCGATAATCTGCGACAGTCTGGACGCCTTTACCCGGGAATTGAGAAGAGTATTCGATACTTCCCGGGTACTCTCGATCTTCGAGGCTGGTGGTCGTCTTCTCGACTGCCGGCAGGGCCTCCGCACTGTCGCAGCTTATGCTATCAAATTTAGGATCTTGGCTCGGGAGACAGCTTGGGCGGAGAACGTCTGCGTGGTTCTGTTCGTCAGGGGACTCTCAGCGCGGATGCGAGATGCTCTCTCCGCGTGTGAGATCCCCGAGCAGCTGGAAGTGCTGATCAACACCACCATCAAGATGGATAATCGGCACCGGGAGAGGGAGAAGGAGCATGTCAACAACACCCAGCCCCAGGTATGTTTTCCTTCTTCTCCTGGTGTTGATAAGTCCATGCATTACACGAGTGGGCCACTGGGTGATGAATCCATGCAGCTTGGAGCGCTGTCGCTCTCGGACGACGAGAGGCAGCGCTTCATCAAAGAGCGACGCTGCTTCCGGTGCGGCCGCACCGGTCACCGCTTCGGCAGCTGTCGGGTCCAGGCTGTATCGGCTCGGCGCCAATCGGGGATGGAAGGTGCGCCGTCGGGCCTCGAGAGGGCGCCAGCAGGTGGGCTCATTCCTGCCAAAACCACGGATTCTCGCAAATTTTTTGAGGTGGCGATCAACGGTGGGGGTGACATTAGGGGAACTAAGGCTCTCATTGACTCAGGGGCGGCGGGCAATTTTATTCACGTGGGATTGGTGAAGGAGTGGGGAACCCCGGTGGAGGACTTAGGGGTTCCCTTACCAGTCTATGCCCTGGACGGTCGGCCCCTGGGCAGTGGGAGCGTCACCCAGCGCACAGTTCCCTTACACATCCGGGTGGAGGGTGGGGAGTGGGAATGGGTTACTTTTTTTGTCATCTTTTCCCCCTATTCTGTCATGGTGTTGGGTCATCCCTGGTTGTCGTCATGTGTTCGTGTCATTAATTGGAGCACGGGCGAACTCTCAACGGCGGCCGACGTCAAGTCGATCGTCAGCGGGAGTTTGCCCAAACCCTTGTCCCCCCCCCCCTCTTCTCTTTTGTCTCCTCCCTCTTTCTCCAGGATGGTGGGGAGCGTGGCAGATTCTGATCTACCCTCTAATCCCGATTTAATAGGGGTGCCTGAGATCTATTGGGACCTGGCGGACGTTTTTAGCAAAACGCGTGCTAAAGCACTTCCGCCTCATAGATCATACGACTGTCCCATTAATCTTCTACCCGGTACCTCCCCGCCTCGCGGGCGAATGTTCTCTCTCTCACGCCCCGAAACCTTGGCCATGAACACCTACATAGAGGAGGCATTGCTTGCGGGGCACATACGCCCTTCCACTTCCCCTGCCGGCGCTGGCTTCTTTTTTGTTGATAAAAAGGATGGGGATCAGCGCCCATGCATTGATTATAGGGGATTGAATGACGTTTCCATCAAGAACCGATATCCTTTACCCCTCATGGACACGGCCTTTGAGTGCTTACAGGGGGCACAGGTCTTTTCTAAACTTGACTTACGTAATGCATACAACCTGGTCAGGATTAGAGAGGGAGACGAGTGGAAGACTGCATTTAACACACCCAATGGGCACTATGAGTATTTGGTCATGCCCTTTGGTTTGGCTAATGCTCCGGCAGTCTTCCAAGCCCTGGTTAACGACGTGCTGCGAGACTTGATTGGGGTGTCGGTGTTTGTCTACTTAGATGATATCCTGATTTTTTCTCGCAATATGGTGCAACACCAAATGCATGTTCGGGAGGTGCTAGACCGTCTCCTCAAGCATCAACTATTCGTTAAGGCTGAGAAGTGTGTGTTTCACACGGACACCGTGTCCTTCCTGGGCTTTGTGTTGACGAAGGGCGATCTGCGCATGGATCCAGCCAAGGTGAGTGCAGTTTTGGACTGGCCACGGCCTTCGTCGCTCAAGGGGTTACAACGGTTTTTGGGCTTTGCAAATTTTTACAGGCGCTTTATTCGCAATTTTAGCGCCTTAGCCAATCCCTTAACAGCTCTCACTAAGGCCTCTCTCCCTGGCTTTGAATGGTCGCCTAGGGCTGAGTCGGCCTTCTGCGATCTTAAACGTCGTTTTACATCCGCTCCTGTATTGATCCGCCATGACGCGGAGGTTCCGTTCATTGTGGAGGTGGATGCCTCTGACGTTGCGGTGGGGGGGGGTGCTCTCTCAGAGATGCTTAAAGGATGGGAAAGTGCACCCGTGTGCTTTTTTTTCTCGCCGTCTGTCACCAGCCGAGCGTAATTACGACGTGGGTAATCGGGAGTTATTGGCGATCAAATTGGCACTGGAGGAGTGGAGACATTGGTTGGAGGGGGCGGCACATCCTTTCATTATTTGGACTGACCATAAGAACTTAGCTTACATCCAAGGGGCTAAACGCCTTAACGCTCGCCAGGCCAGGTGGACGTTGTTCTTCACACGATTTCGATATACCATCTCCTATAGACCCGGCTCCAAGAATATCAAACCTGACGCGTTGTCGCGCCAGTTTGATCTTCCTGGGCGGGAGGAGCAGCCCCATCCCATTATTCCACCGGCCTTGATTTTGGCACCCGTGTCTTGGGGCATAGAGAAGGTGGTAAGGTCGGCGCTAACGCGGGAGCCCGATCCTGGTGGGGGTCCTCCGGGACGGTCGTATGTTCCCAAGGTGGCGCGCTCACGCTTGCTACAGTGGGCACATGCGTCATCCCTCACCAGCCACCCAGGGGCAACCAGGACCCTGGAATTTATCCGTAGGAGGTTCTGGTGGCCGACAGTGGGGGGGGATACGCGTTCCTTTGTGGCGGCCTGTCCGGTGTGCGCACGTAGTAAGACCTCTCGACGGGCACCGGCGGGTCTCCTCCGACCACTTCCTATTCCTAAACGACCCTGGTCACACATATCTCTGGACTTTATTTCTGGTCTTCCCCTTTCGGACGGGTTCACCACCATTTTGGTGGTGGTGGATCGGTTCTCTAAGGCGGCTCACTTTGTCCCTCTCCCCAAGCTTCCTTCGGCCCGGGAGACTGCTGATTTAATTATACAGCATGTCTTTCGGGTCCACGGGCTGCCAGTAGATATCGTGTCGGACCGGGGTCCTCAGTTCGCCTCCAGGTTCTGGAAGGCGTTTGCCGCCGGCCTCGGCGCCTCTGTCAGTCTGTCGTCTGGGTTCCATCCACAGTCGAACGGACAGACGGAGAGGGTCAACCAGGATTTGGAGGGGGTCTTGAGGTGTTACGTTGCCGGTAGTCCGGCAACGTGGAGTAGGAGGTTGGCTTGGGCTGAGTACGCGCATAATACCCTTCTCTCCTCTTCTACCGGTATGTCTCCCTTTCAGTGCCAGTATGGTTTTCAACCTCCTCTGTTTCCCGAGCAGGAGCAGGAGGCGGAGGTGCCCTCGGCCCAGGCACATGTGGCTCGCTGTCGCAGGACGTGGAAACAGGTTCGGAAGGCGCTACAGAAGGTTTCGGTTAGTACCCAACGGCAGGCTAACCGTAAGCGTCGTCCGGCTCCAGTTTACCGTCCAGGGCAGCGGGTTTGGCTTTCCACCCGGGATCTCCCTCTCCGGGTGGAATCCAAGAAGCTGGCTCCTCGCTTTATAGGACCATTTAAAGTGATTCATCGGGTTAATCCAGTGGCTTACAAGTTACGACTTCCGAGCTCTATGAGGGTTCATCCAACGTTTCATGTGTCCCTGTTGAAGCCATTCCTCTCATCGCCCTTGGCCCCGCCACTGCCTGTGGTTCCTCCGCCCCGGTTTATTGGCGGTCAACCCATTTACACGGTGCGGAGGATACTGGGTTGTAGGCGGAGGGGTAGGGGGTTTCAGTTCTTGGTGGATTGGGAGGGGTACGGGATAGAAGAGCGTTCTTGGGTGCCTCAAAGGGATATTTTAGATCCCAGCCTGATCGTTGATTTCCGGCGGCTGAATCCCGAGGCGCCTAGGTGAACGTCTGGTGCCGTTCGTCGGGGGAGGGTACTGTTACGTTCTGGACACCGACCTCGGTCG
>NW_028170860.1:81665-84165 GCF_963971535.1 Notolepis coatsorum | reverse complement strand
GAATCGAACCGGGAACCTTCCGACTACCAGACGACTGCTCTACCTCCCGAGCCACTGTCGCCCCCCGCACTTGCACACACGCGGGCGCACACACAACACCGCTCACACACACATGCGCACCGCTCAAAGGGCTGGGAACAGGGCCAGATGCAATCTGTGGCAAATATATGAAAAAGCCTCCTCATAATTTCCTTCCAACTCTTCCGCCTCTCTGATTCACTGATAAAATGGCAAAAGAAGAGCATGTTCACCAAGTGGTGCTTCAAATGCTGTTCCAATTACATCTAACTACCAGCACTACGCCACGTCACACACACAGACACAGACACAGACACACACACAGACCCAGACACACACAGACACACAGACACACAGACACACACACACACACACACACACACACACACACACACACACACACACACACACACACACACACACACACACACACACACACACACACACACACACACACACACACCCACACACACACACCCAGACACACCCAGACACAGGACACAGACACACCCAGACACACACAGACACAGACAAACACACAGACACACACACAGACACACAGACACAGACACACAGACAAACACATAGACACACCCAGACACAGACACAGACACACCCAGACACACACAGACAAACACACAGACACACACACAGACACACAGACACAGACACACAGACAAACACATAGACACAAATACAAAATACAGAGAGACACAGACACACACACACGCACACACACACACGCACATACACACACACACACACACACACACACACACACACACACACACACACACACACACACACACACACACACACACACACACACACACACACACGCACACACACACAGACACAGACAAACACATACATACACACACACACACACAGACAGTCAGACACAGGCACACAGACACACACACACACACACACACACACACACACACACACACACACACACACACACACACACACACACACACACACACACACACACACACACACACACACACACACACACACACACACACACACACACACACACACACACACACACACACACACACACACACACAGACAGACAGACACAGACGCACACACAATGTCCCCAATAGCACAAACCTGCTGCTGAAAAATGAGGCAGGTTACAAAAGGCACGTAGTGTTTCTATGATTCTTTTGGACGACTCTTTGTCTGTATTTGGGAGTCAGAGGAGCACTCTCTCACGGCTAGAACAAACAGACCGGAGGAAGTGAGGACACCGTACTCTGTGATGTCATCGAGAGACGACGATCCTTTTAAAAGACATTTATCCAAATGAGATTTATTTATTGAAGCTGGAAAGCATCAGACCTGCCAACCATGATGAAACGCTTGGAGTACACAGCGTGCGACGAACAAACGTTTTTTTCCCGGTAAAATTCAGAGCTATTTGTCTGAGAGACTTGTGTTGTCAGTATTGTCTATTGTGTTCCTGACTCTGCAAAAGTCTGCAAGATGTGCTTATTCATCTTAAACGTGTACTTGATGCAAATAAAACTAAATCCCATGATCTCTAGAGGTATTGTTCACAATAACTTGCATTTATCCACTGTGAGTGGGTCTGACATTGAGAGAGTTGCAGAATACAAATATCTTCCCGTCTGCCTCGAAAATACATTTTAAATATCATACAATCCTGCCAGTAAACTGAGCTAACAACTGCTTTTTTTGTACAGGAAAAGAACAAGCTTCCCGATGATTATCAGAAAAAGGGTTTGTTTGAAGAGGTTTTTCTATCTGTCTTGGATTATGGAGATGTATAGACATGATGCTGCTTCTGTTGTTAAGCCCTCGGATTCAGATCACTCAGACTTATCACAGATGATAGTTATAGCACTCACCATTGTATCCTGTACAATAAGGATGGTCCTCTCTGGCAGACATGACTTGATTTCCAATGGCATATACTTTATTAATAAATGGACAAATAAAATGACAAATAGTCAATTTAATAAAAAAAGGTAAAATAATTAACAGGTATCATTGTTCATTGTCATGTTTGTTGTCATTTTTCCATGGGACATGGAAGCACGAATTACAGTAGGTCTCGGTTATAGCCATTACATACTAAAATAACTAAAATAAATACTGATCCTCATGATAAACATGCAAACTGATTTAATTAAATAAGAAAAACGTATTAATTCAATAAAAACGGGTCTAATTCAATAAAACTGATTTAATTCAATAAAACGAATGTAATTGACTGATAGAAGAGAGAAAAGTGTTACAGTGGCGTGGTGAACACTTACAGCTAGATCCACAAAGAATGGATTGCACGGAGCAAGTTGCACCCTAACTTACAATTCATTATTAATTGAAAATGGGGGACCCTGATGTAAACAAGACGAAAGTCTTTCCCTGGTCTGCATCCCCTTAACAATTGTGTGTATTGCAATCTGTTAATAAAATTTGCATTCAATCATACACCGTGCAGATT